>NC_050193.1:27575177-27577677 GCF_008315115.2 Sander lucioperca | reverse complement strand
GCGTGCCCTGACAGTACCTAGGTAAGGACTACTAGCCAGTCAGAAGCAGAGTATGAGGGCGTGCCCTGACAGTACCTAGGTAAGGACTACTAGCCAGTCAGAAGCAGAGTATGAGGGCGTGCCATGCTAGCAGCTAGGTGAGCATTATAACGTGTGTTCCAAAGTGACCACGTTTGTCTCTGAAGTAAAGGCTGGACTACAATAGAGCTGTTTGGAGCAGTTTGTGAACAGTGTTTTCTGTTGGAGATGGTAAGTCCCTTTGGGGTGGACTTTGGGCTTTTTCACTTTGTAAACCTATAACATGCACAAAAAAGATATATAACACAATAAAGGAAAGGGAAAAAGCCAAAAAGCATAATATGAGCACTCTAAGTTGCGCCTTAAAGGGTAACTTTGGTATTTTTCAACCTATTTCCCCATGTTTATTGTGTCTAAGTGACTGATGGGAACAACAATCTTTGAAATTGGTCCAGTATTAAATAAGATTGCTGCAGTCGGCAGCGGCGAAAAAAGCTGCAATGTAACGTTAATGGGCAATTGCGCACCGTCAATTTCCGTCCACTAAAAATTCTGTTTTTGCCGCTGACAGACTCAGATTATTATTATAAAGTGTCTGACAACATTATGGAAAGGATCCCTACACATATAGACCTTTTTGTTTAACATGACACATCCCAGAAATCGCCGTCACCAGACTCCATTTAAATAAACTGTAATTTTTCTCATCATGAAACTCACTTCATTCAAATTCGACAGAAACTAAATAAAACTACCAAAAGCCATCTTGGTTCGTCTTTCCACTGTTCCAACAATCACCACTCTGGGTTGGTTGAAATAAACCCTTAATTCACCCATTTACATGTGGAGATATGCTGGCTCTATACACGCTAAAAGTCCTGATTATTTACATGGAGTCTGGTGGGTTTGGTGATGGTGATTTCGGGGCTGTTTCATGTTAAACTAAAAGGATCTTACTCTTTAACAAAAAGGTCTATCTCTGTAGGGATCCTTTCATAATGTTGTCAGACACTTAGAATAATAATCTGAGTCTGTCAGCGGCAACAACAGAACTTTTAGTGGATAAAATTGACGATGAACATTTGCCCTGTAGGACTACATTGCAGTTCACGGCTGCCGGTCGCAGCGTTCTCACTCAATACTGGATCAATTTCAAAGATTTTTGTCCACATCAGTCACTTAAAACAGGGTCCAGGTTGAAAAATTCTAAATTCCCCCTTTAAAGTCCCCATGTGTAACCACTGAGCACCACTGCTTATATTTTCTATTTCAGAATGGGTACCACTCTCTAAGATACGTAGCAACGTTATAGCTATTGTATATATTATAGCTTTAATTTGGAGTTGTGTATCTGGACACCTGATTAACGTGAGTCCAGTATTCACTCACCTTTTAGCTCTGTTTAGTTTTTCTGTACAAACTCCTGCGGAAAATATCTGGCTCTTAAGCTGCTTAATGCTAGTCTTTAACTTTGTATGTCTGACTTCTCTGGCTGGGCTATTGTGTGTGTGGTGGTCTACAGATGGTTTTGTAAAGATAAAGCACTACTGAGAATCCTCCACATGGTGGAGACATTGACCTTTATATTGGAGATGTTTGAAATGTTTGAGGTGAACTTATTTACTGCTTACCGAGCAAATAAAAGCTGCTGTTTCAAGTGCATTTATCATTATGTTTCTTAGATCTTTAATTTAAGTAATTCTTTTTTTGTTTGATCAAGTTATGGAGGATTTTCTCTAACTTAAGAATGTCTAACATTTTACAAAAAGGCAAGCGTAAAGCACGAGGGCACTCCTTTGAGATTTAAGATGCTGCGTTTGAATGTTTGAAAGCATGCGTAAAATATGCTGCAGAATGAAGTGTGTGGATAAAGTTCACAAGAGGATTCATGCTGCCTGAACTCGGCTGAAAGCAGCCGTCTCTCCCAGACTCTCTCTCTCTTCTCTCTCTCTGTCTCCTCCTCGCACAATGGCAGGTTGCGGCTTTGACGTTGATGTAATTGGTACTCTGCTAAAACCGTCAGTCATAACCCATCCTTACATCTCTCTCTATCTCTCGTTTGCTCTCCCTCTGTGTCTTCTGAACTGCCGGCGGCTCTGCCTCAGGAACAGCTAGGCGTTTCCGAATGTGGGTGGTCCGGCCGGGCTGAGAGAGAGAGAGAGAGAGAGAGAGAGAGAGAGAGAGAGAGAGAGAGAGAGAGAGAGAGAGAGAGAGAGAGAGAGAGAGAGAGAGAGAGAGAGAGAGAGAGAGAGAGAGAGAGAGAGAGAGAGAGGAGAGAGAGAGAGAGAGAGAGAGAGAGAGAGAGAGAGAGAGAGAGAGAGAGAGAGAGAGAGAGAGAGAGAGAGAGAGAGAGAGAGAGAATTAGCCCAGCTCTCATGTTTCCCTAAAAAGAGAATGGAGGAAGGGAGGGAAAGACGCGAGAGAGGAAGAGTGAGTGAGAAGCAGCAAATGCGAGGGGGGGGGAGAGAGAGAGCGAAAGTCA
>NC_050193.1:27535177-27570177 GCF_008315115.2 Sander lucioperca | reverse complement strand
TAATAATTCAGATATCAAAGCACTGCAGCTGTCGTGAAGCAGCTCACATCCAGAATGTGAGCCGAACGGGTCTCCGGCTCTCCGCCACACGGACTAAGGTGTCAGAACAGACAAGAATACAAAATACAACAGGAAAGAAGCCCCCAGACAACATGAATACAAAATCACACACAGCTGCTGAGGTTAGGGCTCTGACGGACACACGCACGCACGCACGCAGGCAGGCAGGCAGGCACGCACGCACACACATCAGCAAAACCGCTTTTTGGAATAGCAAAGGCACAATATATATATCTATGTGTGTTTTATGCTGGTGTACGTAAGTTTTTTGTCTTTGTGAATCACTTTGGTGCAAACTTTTTTGCTTTTAAAGTGCTATATTTGTATTATTACAAATATAGCACCGTTCAATAGGGCTGGGCAATATAGCGATATTATATTGATATCGTGATATGAGAGTAGTTATCGTCTTAGATTTTGGATATCGTAATATCATGATAGGACATAAGTGTTGTCTTTTCCTGGTTTTAAAGGCTGCATTACAGTAAAGTGATGTCATTTTCTGAACTTACCAGACTGTTCTAGTTGTTCTATTATTTGCCTTTTCCCCACTTAGACATTATGTCCACATTACTGATGATTATTTATCTAAAATCTAAGTGTGAAGATATTTTGTTAAAGCACCAATTGTCAACCCTAGAATATTGCCACAGTATCGATACCGAGGTATTTGGTCAAGATTATCATGATATCTGATGTTCTCCCTATCGCCCAGCCCTACCAAGACGATGGCTCTGGTCTGTGTTGCTTGGCTGTGTTTTGATGCTTGCATGGCGTCTTATACTGAATGAGGATACTGTTGATGTGTAACTGTGCTAATGTCTTGCTGCTTCCTGTAGCTCTGTGTGGCTTACTGAGAAAGCTTATTTGTTGCTCTAGCTGTCTGTATGGTGTCTTGTTGACTTCTGTCTGTATAGTTTTAACCTGTACTAATGTCTTGCTGTTTCCTGTTGATCTGGTCTGGCCAAAGGACTACAGTTGAAAATTAGCCGGCTGGCTAACACTGGCACATTTACAGAAATGTTAATTAATGTGTGTTGTCCTTTATAAAATAAAGAATAAGAATATAAACGAAATAAACTTGAAAACTTGAAACTCGATGTAAGTGGAGTTGCGCTGGGTGAACCAGCCAGCATGACAATCACCTTTCCTCCCCTCACACCTGATCTGAACTCTGTCCAGACTCCAGATGTGACGGAGGAAGTTCTCTCATGGAAAGAGACTGGAGAATAAAAAGACGGAGGAGGAGGCTGAGGAGTAAAGCTCCTTGCACACTGAGTCCGAAATGTTTTGCACGTTCAAAAATCACAACAGAGAAATAATTCGCACATTTATAACTTGAGACGGGTGCGTCAGAGGGGAACGAGTAGGTCAAGAGTTGCCAAGGAACTCCCACACACTGTCTAACTTGCAAAAATAAATTGAATAAATGGCAACGTTAGGCATTAGGCGTGATGATGGTCTAGTACTGAAACGTTGTCAGCTATCACATTTATTTTTGCATTTAGGCAGCGTGCGGGAGTTTCTTTGCACGTTAAAAAATAAAACACAACATCACGTTGTGTGTGTCATGTTAACACACTGCCTCGAAACTTTCGGCTGTCATAAAAAAAAATTCATATTGGGTTTTCAGCATTGTTTTTGCATCCGTAGCAAAACATTTTGAGGTGTTTTGACTAGTGCTGTAAGTTAAACGCATTATTAACGGCATTAATGCAGACCCATTTTAACGGCATCAATTTTTTTATCGCGAGATTAACGTTCTTTTCTGCCTAGCAAACTTTGTAGTTTTTTTCACATGCTGTTGCAACAACTAGTAACGTTAGAAAAACTACAACACCACACCGGATCTAGCTAGACCGGAAACAGAACAACAGGCACGCCGCACACACTTGTTTGGGCTTTGCGAGCCGGCCAAAGAGTAGAAGGCTAACGTTACGTTTTGAGTGGATGGCGAGCGCGAGAAGCCGAAATGGATGCCAATAAGATTCTGAATGGAAAGTTTACTTTTAAAAAGTTGCCAAATGGTTCCATTGACAAGACCAAAGTGATCTGTGTGTTTGGTCGTTGTGAACTGAGCTATCATCACAGCACGTCCAGTCTGAAATACCACTTGATGGCCAAGCACACGGCTGATGGCCAAGCACACAGCTGATGGCCAAGCACACAGCTGATGGCCAAGCACACAGCTGATGCCAATTCTCCGCCCCCTCGTCAAAGCCAGGCGACAATGGATGACTTCAGACCATAGACTGCATATTAATATTAACAGTCTATGCTTCAGACAGAAGCACATGGATACCACAACTAAGAACAAACTTAAAAAAACATTTGCACAAAGCAAGCCAATCCACTTTTTCATGTTGATAAGAGCATTCAAATGAGAAAAAATAATGGGACAAAAAGAAATCTAGGATTTAGAATAGATACAAATGTGCAATTAATTGTGATTAATTGCGAGTTAACTATGACATTAATGCAATTAATCGCGATTAAATATTTTAATCGTTTGACAGCACTAGTTGTGACACTTCAGAGCCACCGTACAAAGCAAACATCAAAATCAAGCATGGTGTCTGGTCTGACAAGTTGATCCACTCGACCACTTGATCAAACTGAGCCACTGACATCCTGAAGTAAACTTTGAATGGATGGAGATAATCCTTGATAAGGAGGTGAAACTCTCCTCACTCTCTGTGCAATCTAAGGATTGGATAAAACCCAATATTGATATTGTTTTGCAAACCCATTAATATGCATCTACCTCAGTCTGCGAGGTTTCTGTGTGTGAAGAATTTTTAGGATGACAGATACGAGAAAAAAAACATGCATATGAACATTTTGGACTTGTGTACTTGGATAAGATTTGGATAACGTTATGAGGTCTGGTTCAGGTTTTGCACGCCCTGCCGTCATCTGTCTGTTTAAAAGGAATTCTAAAATATGGTCGCCACATTTGTGTCATTTATTTTCACTCTTACAACCTTAACATACGTCCTGTCACTTGGATACCAAAAAACCCCGCAAAAAAACCGCTTGGGCTTAACTAATACCCCATGGAGACATGTCAAAATCAGATGACTTTAAATGAGTTCCAGTTGGACTCGGTTCACTTGCCAAGGCACTGATGAACAGCGAGTAGGAGGGTAAGGTCGGGGACTAACAGGAGAGCGTATTAGCCTACTGTGGGACGTTTCAAAGCCAGTGTCTGGGATGAGTGGAGCCGTGCAGATGGAAGAGGACAGCAGCTACATTTAAAAAAAAAAAATTTAAATTTTGAATTCAATTTACAGTCAGTCAGTCATCTCAGTTCATAAGCATACATTGTACGCTGACTCTCATCACTGATTGGTCAATCGTCTCAGGAGAGAGAGAGAGAGAGAGAGAGAGAGAGAGAGAGAGAGAGAGTGAAGGTTATGGCCTTTTCTACAACAATATAAACAAAAAAAATAGGAAAATAATAATTTAAACAAAGAAATAAATAAGAAAAAGGTGACTGACTTACAAACTTCACTAAAAGTGGTGACAGCAACAGTTCTTTATTTAATAGTTGTGAGTAGATATTAGTTATTGAAATGCCTTTTTCTTATTTGTTACCAATTTAAGAGATTCAAAGTACATATCAATTTCAATTAAGAATAGTTTAAAACATGGGATTGATATAGAGAATTTAAGGATGGCAGCTGCATTAGGAAGGGGAAGACGTGAGCTATTATGAAGCTTAAAGCACGCTGCAGGACAGCCAAACTCACTGGAGGATGAGGAGATTTACGGAGCTGTGGTGAGATAACACGGCGGGAAAGAGGAAAGGAAAGCACGAGTTCTGTTAGCGGAGTTAGCGGTCTCACACCACACTTCTGGCAACAGTACTTGAGTAAAAGTACATGTATCTTACCAGAAAATGACTTTGGTAGAAGTTAAAGTCACCTTTTATAATATTACTTGTAAAAGTCTTAAAGTGCTCATATTATGCTTTTTGTGTTATATATCTTTTCTGTGCATGTTATAGATTTACAAAGTGAAAAAGCCCAAAGTCCACCCCAAAGGGACTTACCATCTCCAACAGAAAACACTGTTCACAAACTGCTCCAAACAGCTCTATTGTAGTCCAGCCTTTACTTCAGAGACAAACGTGGTCACTTTGGAACACACGTTATAATGCTCGCCTAGCTGCTAGCATGGCACGCCCTCATACTCTGCTTCTGACTGGCTAGTAGTCCTTACCTAGGTACTGTCAGGGCACGCCCTCATACTCTGCTTCTGACTGGCTAGTAGTCCTTACCTAGCTACTGAGCATGTGCGACTCCCAACAAAGATGAACAGAAGTGAGAGGTCTCACTCTGTAGCTAAAACAGAGAGATCAACACACAGGGTGAAAAGAGGAGCTGCAGCAATGTGCAGTAAAGTCCGGATCGGGCCGCATTTTTCTGTCCAAGCCCGGCCCGCATCCGACAGAGCAGTAACCGAACCCGACAGGTATTAAGATATTTATGTTCCAGTCCGACCCGAGCCCAAAACAGTTAAAATCTTGTTTTTTTTCTCATACTAATGACACACACACGTTTGTTTGTGTGGAAAGCCCGCTTTTATTAAGCAACTGTAGGAAGGCATTCGGAAATGTCAACAGATGAGGTCATCAGCGCACACGGGGTAACAAGCTCACGTTAACACAGGCACACACATGTAGCCTAATATGCACATGTTTCGTTGTCACAGCTACATAAAGGTACTTAACTATTAGAAGTCAAAGTTTAAAAAAATAAACTTTGATTACTAACTTTATTGTGGCTTCCTTATAGTAAAGCATAATATTCAGGGTTTACATGCCTTAAACATCACATTCAAAGTCTGACATCAACAGAGAGAAAAACAGAAACAGAATTTTAATTTCTTTGTAAGAAAGAATCTTTCACTCCAACGTACGAAAACATTTCTCGCAAGCAGTGGTGGAATTTAACTAAGTACATTTACTCAAGTACTGCACTTAAGTACACATGTTGAGGTACTTGTACTTTACTTGAGTCTTTTCTTTTCATGCCACTTTCTACTTCTACTCCACTACATATTGTACTTTTTACTCCCCTACATTAAAGGTGCAGTAAGTAAGACTTATAAAACTACCTTTCTGTCATATCTGCTGAAACTGACCCTATGTTCCAGTAGAACTACATGAAGCAGGTCATTAAAATAAATCCAGCTCCTCTGGCTCCACCTACAGCCTGGAGAGAGATTTACAAAAATCCACAGCTCCCTGTTCAGATGCACCAATCAGGGCCAGGGGTGTGTGTCTAACTGCGTGTCAATCACTGTTCATGCACACACATTCATTCTCCCTTGTGGGGGGAGGGGCTTAGGAGACCGTTTTGGGCTTTAGCGGAAAGGGGGGAGGGACTGAGAAGTTGTCGATGTTCAAATTTTTTGGCTAAGTCCTGGATCTTCCCAATCATACATACAGCACCTTTAATCTGACAGCTTTAGTTACTTTACAAGTTAAGATGAAATGATTAGACCATTAAACACACAACTGTTTGGATCGTTTCCAGTTTCTAAAATGGGAGGATTTTTCTGCATTGAGTACTTTTACTTTTAATAATTTAAGTACATTTTCCTGATGATACTTACATACTTTTACTCAAGTAACATTTTCAATGCAGGACTTGTACTTGTAACAGAGTATTTTTACAGTGTGGTATTAGCACTTTTACTTAAGTAAAGGATCTGAATACTTCTTCCACCGCTGCTTGCAAGTAACGCAGATGCTTAGGGGAAATCTAGTGGAGTAAAAGTAAGTTTCCAGAAATATACAAACAAAGTAAAGTACAGATGCGTGAAAATTCGACTTAAGCAGGCCTTACAGTAACAAAGTATTTGCACTTTGTTACATTACAACACTGGGCTTCAGTTACAACATACAGAAGACAACTGCGTGCTCGTGGAGCTGTGGATGGCCCCTGTGCTCACCATAATTGATGAATAGTGTGGTCCACATTAAGTGACATGCGCCGTTGGTTGTAAGTGGGTGCGATGATTGGGGGGCCTTTTGAAGCTCGGGGGCCGTGGGTTGTGTTTGAACCGCCAACAGAGACCCCTCTTCTCTGTAAAGGACACCAGCCTGTGGTTTGGTCGGTAGGGTTTGGGAGGGGGGGGTGTGATTGTATTATTCCTGCTGCAACACGGACTTAATTCAAGGCAGATCTGACCCGAGCTCGTTCCTCTCCACTTCTGCTCTATTGGATCAAGTCTTAATCCTGCCCTCGCCACATGAATGGGAGACACAAAGAGGGAGCTGCACTCACTCCAGCCACAGACATCAAATGTCACTCAGGTCCATATGCTGTCATGCAGCTTGTGATGGGTATCGCCGTGTCGTATATGAAAGCTTAGGGGAATTTAATGGATGCCTAGAAAGACCAGAGCTGGAGACAGACAAACGGGAAGATTGGAGCCATGTCTTGCAGATACAGTATGCGCCGTCAACCTGGCATTGATCTTCTGTTGCCCTTTTGTTGTTTTCACTAGTCTCGCATTGCCAGAACTATCTCCATCCACACCACAGACACATTCTGGGATAGGAGAGAAAGAAAAAAAAGGTCTGGGTTTGGACGCAGCAACAGAGGTTCTGCAAAATAGTCTCAGGAAGGAACTTGTTTTGGTGGAACATTTGCGCCCCACAAAAGAAAATGCCACATACAATATTAAATGAAGTTAACTGTTGACACAACAGTATAGTAAAGTGAGCTATTTAAATTAACTGATACATGGTTAAACGTAACTACCTCTTACCAGTGTAACTCCTTGTGTACTTTGTCCACAGCAATCCCACCAATCAGTCCCAAAACGTCCCAGTTAGAGAGGAAATGCCGTAAACATATTCTTTGTAAATCTTTACAATCCAATTCCAAACTTTTTTGCGCATTTCTCGTGTCAAAGGGATTTTGAGAATGGCAACACAGAGAGCTGGAAGTGAGCAAGACGTTTTCAGGCTTTATCCTGGAAATGTACTTCCGTTGACCCAGACTATAGTTTTCACAGATCCACAAGCCGCACATATCCTCCGCCAGGAAAGCCAGAAGAGCTGACCGGTGACACCACTTCAAAGTCGCTGCGCTCAAAACAATCTCTAAATAGGAGCGTCTTAGAGGAAACTTTACAGTAAGCTATGACTAACAAACACAAAGCACCTCAGAGCAACACTGGGAAGCATCCAACTTCCATCATAGCAACATGAGCCGGCGCACTCATCCAAACACGTAATAACTCCTGCTGAAGGGCCCGTTATTGTCGTATCTTTTCAAAGGATGCCAAACCCAAAACACATACTCCACTCAGACACAGCCTTGAGCTAACAAGGGATGCAGACTAAGCTTTCAGGGCTTTTCCAACGACTTTGTGCACCAGACAGCGGATCGCGGTGCAGAGGCACTTGCGGTGGGCTCCATGTTTAGTGTGTGTCACGGTCCAGCTCCCACGCAGTGGAAACACAGAGGCCCTGGGGCGGCGGGTGCTACTGAGGCCCCCTGATCCCCCCCTGACGCGCCAGGGGTAGACTTGTCCTTCAATCTCCATCTGAAATGAAAGACATTGGTGCGCAGGGATGGGCCTCTGATTTGTTCTGTGGTCCCTTTGAAACCATGCATCCTGCAGAAGAGAGGAGAGAGGGAAACGTCGAGTAAACATGACAGGCAGGATGGAGGAGAAATAAGATTAAGATGTGCAGCTGCAGTGGCTTTACTTTGCCCCAGAGAGGGCAGTGGAATCAATGTGGAAATGATAAGGTAATGTCAAAAATTGGGGGTTTAACTCTGGTGGAGACTGTCCTCCCCTGAAAAAGTGCTCCAAGCAATTACGACCTATATTTACGTTTTTGTGGCGGCGCCTTCTAGTGGCCGTAGTAATTATGATGGAAGCAAAGCAGAAAGTAAGGTGACGAACAACAAACACAGGTTTTTCACACGGGAGAGTGGGGTTTGAGTCACGTTTGAAAATAAAAGTATACGGCGAGCTTTTTCTAAACTTAACTAAGTAGTTTTAGTGCCTAAACATAACCAAACTGCAACCATTTCACAACGTTAAAGACTTGTTTAAAATTGCGACCTTTACGTTTAAAACCGCGCCCAAAGTTCTCTGGTTTAGATATGAGGTTGTAATTAGTCACCTCTAGGGGCGCTATTTTAGGAAGCGCTCCTGTGGGTCGGGTAGGGTAGGGAAGAAAGAACCCATACTGTCGTATGGTTTTGGAGGACTTGTTGTTCTGGTGCTATGGATACGGAGTCCCTGAAGGGACATGGGGACTTATTTCTCAAACCAATCTTAGTAGCAGCCAGAATGGCTGCCGAGAAAAAGGTACTCATCAACAAAATCTACCTGATAGTGTCATCAACAAACTAAACTAAATGATGATCAGTTAACTGTTAATCGATTTCATGCTTTGAATGTGAAATATTCGTTAGCATACATTTGCCTTTAGCTTTAGATTGGTTTCTCGTGAGAAGAGAAGGAAAAAGTATTTTGCGTGCTCATGAGAAAAGTATCTCAAGCTCACCAGAAAGTTTCTCATGCTCTCATTATAAAACTTCTCAAGAAAGCTTCTGGTGTGCACGAGAAAAAAAATCTATACTTCCCTTTAGGGGCTCCATATTCTCATTATATTATAAAGCTCAAATAAATGAACGGTCAAAGAAAAATAAGTATGATAAGTATGTTAAAATCCGGGACTTCAATGTCAAAGAGATAAATCACAAGTGTTTCTGAACACTGTTTTGGAGCGGATTTGCTGTCAGATGAACAATGATCAAAGAATATGTTGAATCCCTCCCATAACACACTCTTGCACAAATGTGTTTTAGTTTGTGCATGGTTTGTGCACAGGCGTGGGCCAGAGAGAGAACGAGTGTGTGAGAGACAAATCGGGAGAGAATCAGACAGATCGTGGTGGCTTTGATGTGCGCTCGGAGCACGGCCCTCAAAATAGATACTAGGTGGAAAAAAAGCCCAATATCATAGGACAATGTCTCTCTGCAAACCACTACAGTAGAAGAGTGTGTGGCGCTTTGTGTGCGTGTTTGGTGCTATAATTCGCAAATTGCTTGCACACACACTCATTCATGTGTGCCGACTATCGAGATGTCAATCACTGGGAGTGATGAAGTAGAAAGAAGTTTTTTCGCTCCAATATCCTCAAGCAGGGCAGACAACTGACACGCCTTTAAAGGGAAACAAAACAGCCCACACCACATCTAAATCTTGTTGTATTCTCTTCTCCTTTAGAAGAAACTTGTGTGATCAAAACTGCCACCAATGTGCTCCCCATATGTCCACTCTTTTGGTTTTGGAGGAATTTGGGTTTTGGGCACATCTTTATGTATCTGTTCTTTGCTGTCCTGAATATTAAGGGAAGGCTGTGTTTGAGTGAACGCTGACAGCCAGGAACATGGCACTGACTTGATGGCTTTCTTTATCGATAGCACACACAGCAGTATTAGGAAAATCATGTATGATTTACATGTTGTACGACTTTGTAATCTGCAAGTGCCTTTATCATTTCAAGTGTTAATTGTCAAAAGAAATGTTGTTTACTATAAGATGAACTCAAGTACCCCTTCACCAACTACCAGTTTTTTTTGTTGTCTTACAAACAATATTTAGGTTGGTTCGGTGAGGTTTGCATGCTACCACGTTCCAGATCTATCTCCACAGCACTGTGGAGTAAGGTCTGGCTACACCACAGATGTATTTTGGGATAGGAGAAAAAACGCTGTCGGTTTCTTTAAACCAATCGCAATCGTCTTGGGCGGCGCTAAGCTCTGGACGCAGTGACGGTAAATCTGCAAAATAATCTCGGGAAGGAACTTGTTTTGGTGGAACATTTGCACCCTGCAAAATAAATATAGTATATATATTAAGTTAACTGTTTACACAATATGGTAACATGGGCTATTTAAATTAGCTGATACATGGTTAAACCTCATTGGTTCTTACTAGTGTATCTCCATGTGTACTTCATCCACAGCAATCCCACCAATCAGTCCCAAAACGTCCCAGTTAGAGAGGAAACGCCGTAAACATATTCTTTGTAAATCTTTACTCATTCCCCGAAGAACCAAGCAGGCCTGCCTTGTTGCACCATCCAAATTTTCTTCAAAACTTGCAATTTTCAGTGTTGCTAGCTCGAAGGTTGTTGTTGTTTCCCGTAGCGATGGGATTTTGAGAACAGCAACACACAGAGAGCGGATGGTGAGGGATAAAGCCTGACACCTGGCTTTATCCTAGAAATGTACTTCAGTTGATCTAGACTGCACTTGACTCAATGTATGAATACTTTTAGCTAGCTACGGTATGCTAACTACATGTTTAGGCTTGCTAACTATTTTACATGCTCTCTCAATTGCAACCTGTGGTGTTCAGGTGTTGTCAAATGACATATATATATGGGGGATCTATCAACCCGGTCTCACGCCAGTTCTTAAATAGTCACATTATTTTTATTTATTGATTAGTGTACAGGTCACGATTTTCTCGTTTATTTCGTGTACAGGTCATGATTTTCGAACGTTACCATTTCACGAACTGCCATGACACTGGGCTGCTCTGGGGGACGCAATGAGGGGGAAATTAAAGGCCACACGCCAGCGAAACAACGGGGAAATTAAACGCCACACTCCGACGACAACAACGGGACGGACCACCACACGGGGACGCGATCCCTGGGCGCAGGGACACGATCCGCAGTCTCTGTGGCACGCAACAATGGGGACATGAAACACCACAACAACGGGACGGTTGAGGTTAGGAAAAGAAGATACTGGGAAAGGAACCGTCACACGCAGGATACGCCGACAGCAACGGGACTGTTGTGGTTAGGAAGAGAATAACGCGGAAAGGAACTGCAACACACCGGATGCAAACCCCGGTCTCCTTGGTGAAAGTCCTGTATTGTTTGAGCCATCCACCACCCCAACCAACCTACCTACGTGGATTTTCTGCTTTTCATACTACTCCGTTGTCGTGCTGTGATCACGAGAAATGCTTCCCATTTAAATACATGAAATTAAAATTCGTAATCACCACATGAAGAAAACAACATAATCGTTTCCTGTTCACGAATCAATAGATTCAATAACGTAACCATTTCACAAACTGCCATGAGACTGGGCTGGCTATATAGCCTGTAAATAAATCACAATTTCTATTTTGTTCAGCTGAAGCACCCCCTGTGGTGCAAGTACCTCTGGTTGGAAATCTTTGACCTAAATGGGCCCAAACTGTAAGACTCATGACTTAGCAGAGCAAACAGATCATTCAGATATGAAGCACATCAAGCAACGTCAATGTTTTTTCAATCTAAACTCTATGATTACTTCATTTTCTAGCACGGTGCCAGACCCCAGTCACAGCCAACATCTGAATACACCATCACTCACTGAAATATTACAGACATTACAGACAACACAAGCAGCGGCGGGGATTTGAAAAATGAATCCATGCATTCACACGGCCCGTCTAATAATTAACGGATGCGATGACTCAACGTGGCCACAGCACGGTAATTATCTGAGGAGGCTGTCATATTTATTTAACTAGGAAGCTAAGATTGCTGAAGTCCAGCCATGTCATATGTTAGATCGTGTCAGATTGAAACCATGCCACATTAAGCTGATCCCCCACCCTCCTTCCTCTCTCTCTGTTGAGGCAGGGTGGTCCGCACGCTGGTGTGTGTGTGTGTGTGTGTGTGTGTGTGTGTGTGTGTGCGTGAGTGAGACTGTCACAACAACATGACCCTCAGAAAATCTCTAACATACACACTTATTCTACTCAGATACGCACATAGACCTTGCATTTATACATGAACACACACACACACACACACACACACACACACCAAACTCTGTTCCCGTCTGCAGGGGGACAGAAACAACAATGCTGCCATTGACACTGACCCTAACCTCCATCCCATCCCTCCGTCCCCTGGCCCTCATCACCCTCCCACGTCGCCCGGGCCCAGAGCCGGCCACAGGGCCGCGAGAATGCGGTTCAGGTGCAGGACTCTGCTGTTTCCAATTAGCGGGGCATAAATTAGCATAGCTCTCTCCTGTCCTCTCTCCAAACATTGCTGTCTCTTCATCCTTGTCGACCCTCCACACTTCACTCTGCCTCTGACCTCCTGCCTGTATCGCTCCGACACATAAATTCACCTCCTTTATGGCTCTTGTCGGCAACCTCTGCACTCCCCTAACTCATGCCCCGGTGCTGTTAATGCACAGTGCATTTGATATAAAACCTTCCATTTTCAGTCTATGCGAGTATAAATCCGTTGTCATATATATCTGTCTTTGAAAGGAAAATAACTTTTTATTTACTGTACTGTGTGGTTACTGTAACTAAGATATTTCACAGAGGACAAGGACATAACCTGACACATGGCGGCAAGGCATGCACTGATAAGGTTACACTGGGATTCAATTACTCTCCAAGAGGAAATGTAGCC
Organism: Sander lucioperca; assembly: GCF_008315115.2. Lineage (NCBI taxonomy): Eukaryota > Metazoa > Chordata > Actinopteri > Perciformes > Percidae > Sander > Sander lucioperca. The sequence goes on along the minus strand of NC_050193.1, from coordinate 27,557,633 downwards.
TTATTCCTGGACTTATTACACAGTTTGTTTGCGAGCTTTTTCTTCCACAGGTCAGCCTGTTAAACTGAGTGTTATTTTTCCAGGGCGGAGAGATCAGCTGCAGTGTAGCCAAGTAGGACCTGAGGTCACTCTGGCACTGAGAGTTCACATCTGTTCAAATAAATCCTCCAATGTGCCATCAGCAGCAAAGAAACACACACACACACACACACACACACACACACACACACACACACACACACATTCCATGGTGTATATTTACTCAAGTATTGCGCTTGAATACATGTTTAAGGTGCTTGTAATTTACTTATTTTATGTATTTGTAAATGTTTGTATTTCCATTTGATGCTATTTTATACTTTTATTCCACTACATTTCAAAAAGACCATTGTATTTTTCATGAAAAAGTCATAATATAGTATTTAAAAAAGTTACCAAAAAGTAACAGTATAGTATGTCGAAAAAGTTAACCAAAGTCATGGTATAGTATGTCGAAATGAGTCCTAAAAAGATCATAGTATAGTATGTTGCAAAAAGTAATGAAAAAGCCGAAGTATGGTATGTTGAAAAAGTCCTAAAAAGTCATACTTTAGTAAGTCGAAAAAGTCATAGTATTGTATGTCGAAAAAAGTCATGAAAAAGTTAAAGTATAGTATGTTGAAAAAATAGTAAAAAAATAAGTAATAGTATAGTATGTCAATTCAATTCAATTTCATTTATAGTATCAAATCATAACCAGAGTTATAGACCACACTCTATAATTTACAATGACCCAACAATTTCCCTCGAGCAAGCATTTGGTGCTACAGTGGTGAGGAAAAACCTTTTTTTAGGCAGAAACCTCGAGTGGTGAGGAAAAACTTCCTTTAGGAAGAGACCTCGGACAGACCCAGGCTCTTTGTAGGCTGCGTCTGTCGGTGCCAGTTTGGACACAGACACTAATACAGATATAGAGAAATATGATTCATAATAATTACATCAGTTGGAGTGATGAACAGTGGAAATTATAGTAACAATAAAGATAGTGGAACTATCTAGAACTAGAAATAATAGTTGTAGCAGTTCAGGGCGTAGCGGGGCAATGCGGGGCATAGTAGGGCATAGCAGGGAAGTAGGGAATAGCAGGCCATTGAGGTGTGTAGTAGGGCACAGCAGGGCATTGCGGAGCATAGTAGGGCACAGCAGGGGGTAGTAGGGCGTAGCGGGGCGTAGCAGGCTTTGCGGGGCATTGCAGGGGGTAGTCATGGTATAGTATGTCAAAAAAAGTCATAGTATAGTATGTTGAAAAAAGTCATGAAGAAGGCATAGTAAAGTATGTCAAAAAAAGTCAAGAAAAAGTCTTAGTATAGTATTGTATGTCGAAAAAAATCATAAAAAGATCATCGTATAGCATGTCGAAAAAGTAAAAAAACATCATGGTATAGTTTGTCAAAAAAAGTCATAGTATTGTATGTTGAAAAAAAGTAAAAAAGTCATATTATATGCCAGAAAGCATCATGAATATGAACACACAACCTTCCGTCTTCCAATCATTCTCTTACCACGCTGATCTATCTGACCTGACACACAGGTTTGTGTTTCAGGTATATTAATCTTTTTCAGTTTGTATATTGGACCTCAAATTTCACAGCAAGGATTGAACACACAACCTTCAATCTTCTAATCGTTCGCTTATCACCCTGAGCTATCTGACCTGTAACACCAACCCCCCCCCCCCCACTCCGCTCTACATCAGCCAACCTGCTTGCTGCCCCCTCACAGCGAGGGACAACTAATCACTCAACCAAATCCTGACTGTTTGCTGTCCTGGCTCCTAAATGGTGGAATGAGCTCCCTGTTGACATCAGGATGGCCGAAAGCCTACGCATCTTCCGCCGAAGGCTAAAAACACATCTTTTCCGACTGCACTGCGGATTAAAAAATAAATATATATATATATATATATATATATATATATATTTATATATATATATATATATTATTTTTTTTTTCTTGAAGCTGCCCTTTCATATGGCTCTATGTAGTTTTGCTTATTTAAGGCTAATGTACTCGCACTTTTTGTCTGGAGTTTGTACCTTCAGGGTTGAAAGCACTTAATTGGAAGTCGCTTTGGATAAAAGCCTCAACTAAATGACATGTAATATAATGTAATGTAATAAAATGTAATGTAATGTAACACATGCCTGTACTGTCTTTGTGATTTGGCTTCTTCGAAAAAAGTCATAAAAAAGTCATAGTATAGTATGTCGAAAAAGTAATGTAAAAGTCATAGTATAGTATGTAAAAAATGTCGGAAAAAAGTCATAGTATAGTATGTCGAAAAAGTCATAGTATAGTATTTCAAGAGATATGAACATGAAGACACAACCTTCTGTTTCCCAAACATTATCTGATCACGCTGAGCTATCTGACCTGACACACAGGTTTGTGTTTGGGTGCAAAATTCACTGTAGAAGATAAAATTTGAACACACAACCTTCAATCTTCTAATCATTCTCTTATCATCCTGAGCTATCTGACCTGTAAGAGATGGCGGTACTGTCTCTGTGATTTGACTTCTTCACTTAAGACTTACTGTTATTTAGTATAGTAATTCATGATTAAATGTAATAAAAAATTCATAGTATAGTATGTCGAAAAAAAAAGTCATAAAAAAGTCATAGTATAGTATGTCGGAAAAAATCATAAAAAAGTCATAGTATGGTATTTTGAAAAGTCATGAAAAAGTCACAGTATAGTATATCGAAAAAAAAGTCATAGTATATCGAAAAAGTCATAGTTTAGTATTTTAAGAGACGCACCACCTTCTGTTTCACAAACATTATCTTATCATCCTGAGCTAGCTGACCTAACACACTGCTTTGTGTTTTCAGCTTATTTGTCTTTTTCACTTTGTAAATTGGACCTCAAAACTAACAGACACATAGAAGGTTTGAACACTCAACCTTCAGTCTTCTAAGCATTCTCCTATCTACCTGAGCTATATGACCTGACACACTGACTAGGGTCTTCACTTCACTTAAGACTGATATTTAGTATAGTAATTCATCAATATAGTCATCACATAGTATATTATGTCGAAAACAGTCATAGTATAATATGTTGAAAAAGTCGAAAAAAATTCATAGTATAGTATGTCGAAAAAAAGTCATAAAAAATCATAGTATAGTATGTTGAAAAAAGTAATGAAAAATTAATAGTATAGTATGTCAAAAAAGTCATAAAAAATTCATAGTATAGTATGTCAAAAAAATGTCATAAAAAAGTCATAGTATAGTATGTCGAAAAAAGTAATGAAAAATTCATAGTATAGTATGTCAAAAAAGTCATAAAAAATTCATAGTATAGTATGTCGAAAAACTCATAAAAAAGTCATAGTATAGTATGTCGAAAAAAGTCATAAAAAAGTCATAGTATAGTATGTTGAAAAAAGTCATAAAAAAGTCATAGTATAGTATGTCGAAAAAAGTCATAAAAAAGTCATAGTATAGTATGTCGAAAAAGTCATAAAAAAGTCATAGTATAGTATGTCAAAAAAAGTCATAAAAAAGTCATAGTATAGTATGTTGAAAAAAGTCATAAAAAAGTCATAGTATAGTATGTCGAAAAAAGTCATAAAAAAGTCATAGTATAGTATGTCGAAAAAGTCATAAAAAATTCATAGTATAGTATGTCGAAAAAAGTCATAAAAAAGTCATAGTATGGTATGTCGAAAAAAGTCATAAAAAAGTCATAGTATAGTATGTCGAAAAAAGTCATAAAAAAGTCATAGTATAGTATGTCGAAAAAACTCATAAAAAAGTCATAGTATAGTATGTCGAAAAAAGTCATAAAAAAGTCATAGTATAGTATGTCGAAAAAGTCATAAAAAAGTCATAGTATATATGTCAAAAAAAGTCATAAAAAAGTCATAGTATAGTATGTCGAAAAAATCATAAAAAAGTCATAGTATGGTATGTCGAAAAAAAGTCATAAAAAAGTCATAGTATAGTATGTCGAAAAAGTCATAAAAAATTCATAGTATAGTATGTCGAAAAAGTCATAAAAAAGTCATAGTATGGTATGTCGAAAAAAAGTCGTAAAAAATTCATAGTTTAGTATGTTGAAAAAAGTCATAAAAAAGTCATAGTATAGTATGTCGAAAAAGTCATAAAAAAGTCATAGTATAGTATGTCGAAAAAGTCATAAAAAAGTCATAGTATAGTATGTCGAAAAAAGTCATAAAAAAGTCATAGTATAGTATGTAAAAAAAGTCATAAAAAAGTCATAGTATAGTATGTCGAAAAAGTCATAAAAAAGTCATAGTATGGTATGTCGAAAAAAGTCATAAAAAAGTCATAGTATGGTATGTCGAAAAAGTCATAAAAAAGTCATAGTATAGTATGTCAAAAAAAAGTCATAAAAAAGTCATAGTATAGTATGTCGAAAAAGTCATAAAAAGTCATAGTATAGTATGTCAAAAAAGTCATAAAAAAGTCATAGTATGGTATGTCGAAAAAAGTCATAAAAAATTCATAGTATGGTATGTCGAAAAAAGTCATAAAAAATTCATAGTATGGTATGTCGAAAAAAAGTCATAAAAAAGTCATAGTATAGTATGTCGAAAAAGTCATAAAAAGTCATAGTATAGTATGTCAAAAAAGTCATAAAAAAGTCATAGTATGGTATGTCGAAAAAAGTCATAAAAAATTCATAGTATGGTATGTCGAAAAAAAGTCATAAAAAAGTCATAGTATAGTATGTCGAAAAAGTCATAAAAAGTCATAGTATAGTATGTCGAAAAAGTCATAAAAAATTCATAGTTTAGTATGTCGAAAAAAGTCATAAAAAAGTCATAGTATAGTATGTCAAAAAAAGTCATAAAAAAGTCATAGTATAGTATGTCGAAAAAAGTCATAAAAAAGTCATAGTATAGTATGTCGAAAAAAGTCATAAAAAAGTCATAGTATGGTATGTCGAAAAAAGTCATAAAAAAGTCATAGTATAGTATGTCGAAAAAAAGTCATAAAAAAAGTCATAGTATGGTATGTCGAAAAAAGTCATAAAAAACTCATAGTATAGTATGTCGAAAAAAGTCATAGTTTAGTATTTTAAGAGACGCATAACCTTCTGTTTCCCAAACATTATCTTATCACCCTGAGCTAGCTAACCTAACACACTGCTTTGTGTTTTCAGCTTATTTGTCTTTTTCACTTTGTAAATTGGACCTCAAAACTAACAGACACATAGAAGGTTTGAACACTCAACCTTCAGTCTTCTAAGCATTCTCCTATCTACCTGAGCTATATGACCTGACACACTGACTAGGGTCTTTACGATCTGACTTGTTCACTTAAGACTGATATTTAGTATAGTAATTCATCAATATAGTCATCACATAGTATAGTATGTCGAAAACAGTCATAGTCTAATATGTTGAAAAAGTCGAAAAAAATTCATAGTATAGTATGTCGAAAAAGTCATAAAAAAGTCATAGTATAGTATGTCGAAAAAAGTCATAAAAAAGTCATAGTATAGTATGTCGAAAAAAGTCATGAAAAAGTGATAGTATAGTATGTCGAAAAAAGTCATGAAAAAGTGATAGTATAGTATGTCGAAAAAGTCATAAAAAAGTCATAGTATGGTATGTCGAAAAAAAGTCATAAAAAAGTCATAGTATAGTATGTCGAAAAAGTCATAAAAAATTCATAGTATAGTATGTCGAAAAAGTCATAAAAAAGTCATAGTATGGTATGTCGAAAAAAAGTCGTAAAAAATTCATAGTTTAGTATGTTGAAAAAAGTCATAAAAAAGTCATAGTATAGTATGTCGAAAAAGTCATAAAAAAGTCATAGTATAGTATGTCGAAAAAGTCATAAAAAAGTCATAGTATAGTATGTCGAAAAATGTCATAAAAAAGTCATAGTATAGTATGTAAAAAAAGTCATAAAAAAGTCATAGTATAGTATGTCGAAAAAGTCATAAAAAAGTCATAGTATGGTATGTCGAAAAAAGTCATAAAAAAGTCATAGTATGGTATGTCGAAAAAGTCATAAAAAAGTCATAGTATAGTATGTCAAAAAAAAGTCATAAAAAAGTCATAGTATAGTATGTCGAAAAAGTCATAAAAAGTCATAGTATAGTATGTCAAAAAAAGTCATAAAAAAGTCATAGTATGGTATGTCGAAAAAAGTCATAAAAAATTCATAGTATGGTATGTCGAAAAAAGTCATAAAAAATTCATAGTATGGTATGTCGAAAAAAAGTCATAAAAAAGTCATAGTATAGTATGTCGAAAAAGTCATAAAAAGTCATAGTATAGTATGTCAAAAAAAGTCATAAAAAAGTCATAGTATGGTATGTCGAAAAAAGTCATAAAAAATTCATAGTATGGTATGTCGAAAAAAAGTCATAAAAAAGTCATAGTATAGTATGTCGAAAAAGTCATAAAAAGTCATAGTATAGTATGTCGAAAAAGTCATAAAAAATTCATAGTTTAGTATGTCGAAAAAAGTCATAAAAAAGTCATAGTATAGTATGTCAAAAAAAGTCATAAAAAAGTCATAGTATAGTATGTCGAAAAAAGTCATAAAAAAGTCATAGTATAGTATGTCGAAAAAAGTCATAAAAAAGTCATAGTATGGTATGTCGAAAAAAGTCATAAAAAAGTCATAGTATAGTATGTCGAAAAAAGTCATAAAAAAAGTCATAGTATGGTATGTCGAAAAAAGTCATAAAAAACTCATAGTATAGTATGTCGAAAAAAGTCATAGTTTAGTATTTTAAGAGACGCATAACCTTCTGTTTCCCAAACATTATCTTATCACCCTGAGCTAGCTAACCTAACACACTGCTTTGTGTTTTCAGCTTATTTGTCTTTTTCACTTTGTAAATTGGACCTCAAAACTAACAGACACATAGAAGGTTTGAACACTCAACCTTCAGTCTTCTAAGCATTCTCCTATCTACCTGAGCTATATGACCTGACACACTGACTAGGGTCTTTACGATCTGACTTGTTCACTTAAGACTGATATTTAGTATAGTAATTCATCAATATAGTCATCACATAGTATAGTATGTCGAAAACAGTCATAGTCTAATATGTTGAAAAAGTCGAAAAAAATTCATAGTATAGTATGTCGAAAAAGTCATAAAAAAGTCATAGTATAGTATGTCGAAAAAAGTCATAAAAAAGTCATAGTATAGTATGTCGAAAAAAGTCATGAAAAAGTGATAGTATAGTATGTCGAAAAAAGTCATGAAAAAGTGATAGTATAGTATGTCGAAAAAGTCATAAAAAAGTCATAGTATGGTATGTCGAAAAAGTCATAAAAAATTCATAGTTTAGTATGTCGAAAAATGTCATAAAAAAGTCGTAGTATGGTATGTCGAAAAAAGTCATAAAAAAGTCATAGTATAGTATGTCGAAAAAAGTCATAAAAAAGTCATAGTATAGTATGTCGAAAAAAGTCATGAAAAAGTGATAGTATAGTATGTCGAAAAAGTCATAAAAAACTCATAGTTTAGTATGTCGAAAAAGTCATAGTTTAGTATTTTAAGAGACGCACAACCTTCTGTTTCCCAAACATTATCTTATCACCCTGAGCTAGCTGACCTAACACACTGCTTTGTGTTTTCAGCTTATTTGTCTTTTTCACTTTGTAAATTGGACCTCAAAACTAACAGACACATAGAAGATTTGAACACTCAACCTTCAGTCTTCTAAGCATTCTCCTATCTACCTGAGCTATATGACCTGACACACTGACTAGGGTCTTTACAATCTGACTTGTTCACTTAAGACTGATATTTAGTATAGTAATTCATCAATATAGTCATCACATAGTATATTATGTCGAAAACAGTCATAGTATAATATGTTGAAAAAGTCGAAAAAAATTCATAGTATGGTATGTCGAAAAAGTCATAAAAAAGTCATAGTATAGTATGTCGAAAAAAGTCATAAAAAAAGTCATAGTATGGTATGTCGAAAAAAGTCATAAAAAACTCATAGTATAGTATGTCGAAAAAAGTCATAGTTTAGTATTTTAAGAGACGCATAACCTTCTGTTTCCCAAACATTATCTTATCACCCTGAGCTAGCTAACCTAACACACTGCTTTGTGTTTTCAGCTTATTTGTCTTTTTCACTTTGTAAATTGGACCTCAAAACTAACAGACACATAGAAGGTTTGAACACTCAACCTTCAGTCTTCTAAGCATTCNCTCCTATCTACCTGAGCTATATGACCTGACACACTGACTAGGGTCTTTACGATCTGACTTGTTCACTTAAGACTGATATTTAGTATAGTAATTCATCAATATAGTCATCACATAGTATAGTATGTCGAAAACAGTCATAGTCTAATATGTTGAAAAAGTCGAAAAAAATTCATAGTATAGTATGTCGAAAAAGTCATAAAAAAGTCATAGTATAGTATGTCGAAAAAAGTCATAAAAAAGTCATAGTATAGTATGTCGAAAAAAGTCATGAAAAAGTGATAGTATAGTATGTCGAAAAAAGTCATGAAAAAGTGATAGTATAGTATGTCGAAAAAGTCATAAAAAAGTCATAGTATGGTATGTCGAAAAAGTCATAAAAAATTCATAGTTTAATATGTCGAAAAATGTCATAAAAAAGTCGTAGTATGGTATGTCGAAAAAAGTCATAAAAAAGTCATAGTATAGTATGTCGAAAAAAGTCATAAAAAAGTCATAGTATAGTATGTCGAAAAAAGTCATGAAAAAGTGATAGTATAGTATGTCGAAAAAGTCATAAAAAACTCATAGTTTAGTATGTCGAAAAAGTCATAGTTTAGTATTTTAAGAGACGCACAACCTTCTGTTTCCCAAACATTATCTTATCACCCTGAGCTAGCTGACCTAACACACTGCTTTGTGTTTTCAGCTTATTTGTCTTTTTCACTTTGTAAATTGGACCTCAAAACTAACAGACACATAGAAGATTTGAACACTCAACCTTCAGTCTTCTAAGCATTCTCCTATCTACCTGAGCTATATGACCTGACACACTGACTAGGGTCTTTACAATCTGACTTGTTCACTTAAGACTGATATTTAGTATAGTAATTCATCAATATAGTCATCACATAGTATATTATGTCGAAAACAGTCATAGTATAATATGTTGAAAAAGTCGAAAAAAATTCATAGTATGGTATGTCGAAAAAGTCATAAAAAAGTCATAGTATGGTATGTCGAAAAAGTCATAAAAAAGTCACAGTATAGTATGTCGAAAAATGTCATAAAAAAGTCATAGTATGGTATGTCGAAAAAAGTCATAAAAAAGTCATAGTATAGTATGTCGAAAAAGTCATAAAAAATTCATAGTATAGTATGTCGAAAAAGTCATAAAAAAGTCATAGTATAGTATGTTGGAAAAAAGTCATAAAAAAGTCATAGTATAGTATGTCGAAAAAGTCATAAAAAATTCATAGTATAGTATGTCGAAAAAGTCATAAAAAATTCATAGTATAGTATGTCAAAAAAGTCATAAAAAAGTCATAGTATGGTATGTTGGAAAAAAGTCATAAAAAAGTCATAGTATAGTATGTCGAAAAAGTCATAAAAAAGTCATAGTATGGTATGTCGAAAAAAAGTCGTAAAAAATTCATAGTTTAGTATGTCGAAAAAAGTCATAAAAAAGTCATAGTATAGTATGTCGAAAAAGTCATAAAAAAGTCATAGTATAGTATGTCGAAAAAGTCATAAAAAAGTCATAGTATAGTATGTCAAAAAAGTCATAAAAAAGTCATAGTATGGTATGTTGGAAAAAAGTCATAAAAAAGTCATAGTATAGTATGTCGAAAAAGTCATAAAAAAGTCATAGTATAGTATGTCGAAAAAGTCATAGTTTTGTATTTTAAGAGACGCATAACCTTCTGTTTCCCAAACATTATCTTATCACCCTGAGCTAGCTAGTATAGTATGTCGAAAAAGTCATAAAAAAGTCATAGTATAGTATGTAAAAAAAAAGTCATAAAAAAGTCATAGTATAGTATGTCGAAAAAGTCATAAAAAATTCATAGTTTAGTATGTCGAAAACAGTCATAGTCTAATATGTTGAAAAAGTCGAAAAAAATTCATAGTATAGTATGTCGAAAAAGTCATAAAAAAGTCATAGTATAGTATGTCGAAAAAAGTCATAAAAAAGTCATAGTATAGTATGTCGAAAAAAGTCATGAAAAAGTGATAGTATAGTATGTCGAAAAAAGTCATAAAAAATTCATAGTTTAGTATGTCGAAAAATGTCATAAAAAAGTCGTAGTATGGTATGTCGAAAAAAGTCATAAAAAAGTCATAGTATAGTATGTCGAAAAAAGTCATAAAAAAGTCATAGTATAGTATGTCGAAAAAAGTCATGAAAAAGTGATAGTATAGTATGTCGAAAAAGTCATAAAAAACTCATAGTTTAGTATGTCGAAAAAGTCATAGTTTAGTATTTTAAGAGACGCACAACCTTCTGTTTCCCAAACATTATCTTATCACCCTGAGCTAGCTGACCTAACACACTGCTTTGTGTTTTCAGCTTATTTGTCTTTTTCACTTTGTAAATTGGACCTCAAAACTAACAGACACATAGAAGATTTGAACACTCAACCTTCAGTCTTCTAAGCATTCTCCTATCTACCTGAGCTATATGACCTGACACACTGACTAGGGTCTTTACAATCTGACTTGTTCACTTAAGACTGATATTTAGTATAGTAATTCATCAATATAGTCATCACATAGTATATTATGTCGAAAACAGTCATAGTATAATATGTTGAAAAAGTCGAAAAAAATTCATAGTATGGTATGTCGAAAAATGTCATAAAAAAGTCATAGTATGGTATGTCGAAAAAAGTCATAAAAAAGTCATAGTATAGTATGTCGAAAAAGTCATAAAAAATTCATAGTATAGTATGTCGAAAAAGTCATAAAAAAGTCATAGTATAGTATGTTGGAAAAAAGTCATAAAAAAGTCATAGTATAGTATGTCGAAAAAGTCATAAAAAATTCATAGTATAGTATGTCAAAAAAGTCATAAAAAAGTCATAGTATGGTATGTTGGAAAAAAGTCATAAAAAAGTCATAGTATAGTATGTCGAAAAAGTCATAAAAAAGTCATAGTATGGTATGTCGAAAAAAAGTCGTAAAAAATTCATAGTTTAGTATGTCGAAAAAAGTCATAAAAAAGTCATAGTATAGTATGTCGAAAAAGTCATAAAAAAGTCATAGTATAGTATGTCGAAAAAGTCATAAAAAAGTCATAGTATAGTATGTCAAAAAAGTCATAAAAAAGTCATAGTATGGTATGTTGGAAAAAAGTCATAAAAAAGTCATAGTATAGTATGTCGAAAAAGTCATAAAAAAGTCATAGTATAGTATGTCGAAAAAGTCATAGTTTTGTATTTTAAGAGACGCATAACCTTCTGTTTCCCAAACATTATCTTATCACCCTGAGCTAGCTAGTATAGTATGTCGAAAAAGTCATAAAAAAGTCATAGTATAGTATGTAAAAAAAAAGTCATAAAAAAGTCATAGTATAGTATGTCGAAAAAGTCATAAAAAATTCATAGTTTAGTATGTCGAAAAATGTCATAAAAAAGTCGTAGTATGGTATGTCGAAAAATGTCATAAAAAAGTCGTAGTATGGTATGTCGAAAAAAGTCATAAAAAAGTCATAGTATAGTATGTCGAAAAAAGTCATAAAAAAGTCATAGTATAGTATGTCGAAAAAAGTCATAAAAAAGTCATAGTATGGTATGTCGAAAAAGTCATAAAAAACTCATAGTTTAGTATGTCGAAAAAGTCATAGTTTAGTATTTTAAGAGACGCACCACCTTCTGTTTCCCAAACATTATCTTATCACCCTGAGCTAGCTGACCTAACACACTGCTTTGTGTTTTCAGCTTATTTGTCTTTTTCACTTTGTAAATTGGACCTCAAAACTAACAGACACATAGAAGATTTGAACACTCAACCTTCAGTCTTCTAAGCATTCTCCTATCTACCTGAGCTATATGACCTGACACACTGACTAGGGTCTTCACTTCACTTAAGACTGATATTTAGTATAGTAATTCATCAATATAGTCATCACATAGTATATTATGTCGAAAACAGTCATAGTATAATATGTTGAAAAAGTCGAAAAAAATTCATAGTATAGTATGTCGAAAAAAAGTCATAAAAAATCATAGTATAGTATGTTGAAAAAAGTAATGAAAAATTAATAGTATAGTATGTCAAAAAAGTCATAAAAAATTCATAGTATAGTATGTCAAAAAAATGTCATAAAAAAGTCATAGTATAGTATGTCGAAAAAAGTAATGAAAAATTCATAGTATAGTATGTCAAAAAAGTCATAAAAAATTCATAGTATAGTATGTCGAAAAACTCATAAAAAAGTCATAGTATAGTATGTCGAAAAAAGTCATAAAAAAGTCATAGTATAGTATGTCGAAAAAGTCATAAAAAAGTCATAGTATAGTATGTCAAAAAAAGTCATAAAAAAGTCATAGTATAGTATGTTGAAAAAAGTCATAAAAAAGTCATAGTATAGTATGTCGAAAAAAGTCATAAAAAAGTCATAGTATAGTATGTCGAAAAAGTCATAAAAAATTCATAGTATAGTATGTCGAAAAAAGTCATAAAAAAGTCATAGTATGGTATGTCGAAAAAAGTCATAAAAAAGTCATAGTATAGTATGTCGAAAAAACTCATAAAAAAGTCATAGTATAGTATGTCGAAAAAAGTCATAAAAAAGTCATAGTATAGTATGTCGAAAAAGTCATAAAAAAGTCATAGTATATATGTCAAAAAAAGTCATAAAAAAGTCATAGTATAGTATGTCGAAAAAATCATAAAAAAGTCATAGTATAGTATGTCAAAAAAAGTCATAAAAAATTCATAGTATAGTATGTCGAAAAAAGTCATAAAAAAGTCATAGTATGGTATGTCAAAAAAAGTCATAAAAAATTCATAGTATGGTATGTCGAAAAAAGTCATAAAAAAGTCATAGTATAGTATGTCGAAAAAAGTCATAAAAAATTCATAGTATGGTATGTCGAAAAAAGTCATAAAAAAGTCATAGTATAGTATGTCGAAAAAGTCATAAAAAGTCATAGTATAGTATGTCGAAAAAGTCATAAAAAATTCATAGTTTAGTATGTCGAAAAAAGTCATAAAAAAGTCATAGTATAGTATGTCAAAAAAAGTCATAAAAAAGTCATAGTATAGTATGTCGAAAAAAGTCATAAAAAAGTCATAGTATGGTATGTCGAAAAAAGTCATAAAAAAGTCATAGTATGGTATGTCGAAAAAAGTCATAAAAAAGTCATAGTATAGTATGTCAAAAAAAGTCATAAAAAATTCATAGTATGGTATGTCGAAAAAAAGTCATAAAAAAGTCATAGTATAGTATGTCGAAAAAAGTCATAAAAAATTCATAGTATGGTATGTCGAAAAAAAGTCATAAAAAAGTCATAGTATAGTATGTCGAAAAAGTCATAAAAAGTCATAGTATAGTATGTCGAAAAAGTCATAAAAAATTCATAGTTTAGTATGTCGAAAAAAGTCATAAAAAAGTCATAGTATAGTATGTCAAAAAAAGTCATAAAAAAGTCATAGTATAGTATGTCGAAAAAAGTCATAAAAAAGTCATAGTATGGTATGTCGAAAAAAAGTCATAAAAAAGTCATAGTATAGTATGTCGAAAAAGTCATAAAAATTCATAGTTTAGTATGTCGAAAAATGTCATAAAAAAGTCGTAGTATGGTATGTCGAAAAAAGTCATAAAAAAGTCATAGTATAGTATGTCGAAAAAAGTCATAAAAAAGTCATAGTATAGTATGTCGAAAAAAGTCATAAAAAATTCATAGTATGGTATGTCGAAAAAAGTCATAAAAAAGTCATAGTATAGTATGTCGAAAAAGTCATGAAAAACTCATAGTATAGTATGTCGAAAAAGTCATAAAAAAGTCATAGTATAGTATGTAAAAAAAAAGTCATAAAAAATTCATAGTATGGTATGTCGAAAAAAAGTCATAAAAAATTCATAGTATGGTATGTCGAAAAAAAGTCATAAAAAATTCATAGCATGGTATGTCGAAAAAGTCATAAAAAAGTCATAGTATAGTATGTCGAAAAAGTCATAAAAAAGTCATAGTATGGTATGTCGAAAAAAAGTCGTAAAAAATTCATAGTTTAGTATGTCGAAAAAAGTCATAAAAAAGTCATAGTATAGTATGTCGAAAAAGTCATAAAAAAGTCATAGTATAGTATGTCGAAAAAGTCATAAAAAAGTCATAGTATAGTATGTCGAAAAATGTCATAAAAAAGTCATAGTATAGTATGTCGAAAAAAGTCATAAAAAAGTCATAGTATAGTATGTCGAAAAAAGTCATAAAAAATTCATAGTATGGTATGTCGAAAAAAAGTCATAAAAAAGTCATAGTATAGTATGTCGAAAAAGTCATAAAAAGTCATAGTATAGTATGTCGAAAAAGTCATAAAAAATTCATAGTTTAGTATGTCGAAAAAAGTCATAAAAAAGTCATAGTATAGTATGTCAAAAAAAGTCATAAAAAAGTCATAGTATAGTATGTCGAAAAAAGTCATAAAAAAGTCATAGTATAGTATGTCGAAAAAAGTCATAAAAAAGTCATAGTATAGTATGTCGAAAAAGTCATAAAAAATTCATAGTATAGTATGTCGAAAAAAGTCATAAAAAAGTCATAGTATGGTATGTCGAAAAAAGTCATAAAAAAGTCATAGTATAGTATGTCGAAAAAACTCATAAAAAAGTCATAGTATAGTATGTCGAAAAAAGTCATAAAAAAGTCATAGTATAGTATGTCGAAAAAGTCATAAAAAAGTCATAGTATATATGTCAAAAAAAGTCATAAAAAAGTCATAGTATAGTATGTCGAAAAAATCATAAAAAAGTCATAGTATAGTATGTCAAAAAAAGTCATAAAAAATTCATAGTATAGTATGTCGAAAAAAGTCATAAAAAAGTCATAGTATGGTATGTCAAAAAAAGTCATAAAAAATTCATAGTATGGTATGTCGAAAAAAGTCATAAAAAAGTCATAGTATAGTATGTCGAAAAAAGTCATAAAAAATTCATAGTATGGTATGTCGAAAAAAGTCATAAAAAAGTCATAGTATAGTATGTCGAAAAAGTCATAAAAAGTCATAGTATAGTATGTCGAAAAAGTCATAAAAAATTCATAGTTTAGTATGTCAAAAAAAGTCATAAAAAAGTCATAGTATAGTATGTCGAAAAAAGTCATAAAAAAGTCATAGTATGGTATGTCGAAAAAAGTCATAAAAAAGTCATAGTATGGTATGTCGAAAAAAGTCATAAAAAAGTCATAGTATAGTATGTCAAAAAAAGTCATAAAAAATTCATAGTATGGTATGTCGAAAAAAAGTCATAAAAAAGTCATAGTATAGTATGTCGAAAAAAGTCATAAAAAATTCATAGTATGGTATGTCGAAAAAAAGTCATAAAAAAGTCATAGTATAGTATGTCGAAAAAGTCATAAAAAGTCATAGTATAGTATGTCGAAAAAGTCATAAAAAATTCATAGTTTAGTATGTCGAAAAAAGTCATAAAAAAGTCATAGTATAGTATGTCAAAAAAAGTCATAAAAAAGTCATAGTATAGTATGTCGAAAAAAGTCATAAAAAAGTCATAGTATGGTATGTCGAAAAAAAGTCATAAAAAAGTCATAGTATAGTATGTCGAAAAAGTCATAAAAAATTCATAGTTTAGTATGTCGAAAAATGTCATAAAAAAGTCGTAGTATGGTATGTCGAAAAAAGTCATAAAAAAGTCATAGTATAGTATGTCGAAAAAAGTCATAAAAAAGTCATAGTATAGTATGTCGAAAAAAGTCATAAAAAATTCATAGTATGGTATGTCGAAAAAAGTCATAAAAAAGTCATAGTATAGTATGTCGAAAAAGTCATGAAAAACTCATAGTATAGTATGTCGAAAAAGTCATAAAAAAGTCATAGTATAGTATGTAAAAAAAAAGTCATAAAAAATTCATAGTATGGTATGTCGAAAAAAAGTCATAAAAAATTCATAGTATGGTATGTCGAAAAAAAGTCATAAAAAATTCATAGCATGGTATGTCGAAAAAGTCATAAAAAAGTCATAGTATAGTATGTCGAAAAAGTCATAAAAAAGTCATAGTATGGTATGTCGAAAAAAAGTCGTAAAAAATTCATAGTTTAGTATGTCGAAAAAAGTCATAAAAAAGTCATAGTATAGTATGTCGAAAAAGTCATAAAAAAGTCATAGTATAGTATGTCGAAAAAGTCATAAAAAAGTCATAGTATAGTATGTCGAAAAATGTCATAAAAAAGTCATAGTATAGTATGTCGAAAAAAGTCATAAAAAAGTCATAGTATAGTATGTCGAAAAAAGTCATAAAAAATTCATAGTATGGTATGTCGAAAAAAAGTCATAAAAAAGTCATAGTATAGTATGTCGAAAAAGTCATAAAAAGTCATAGTATAGTATGTCGAAAAAGTCATAAAAAATTCATAGTTTAGTATGTCGAAAAAAGTCATAAAAAAGTCATAGTATAGTATGTCAAAAAAAGTCATAAAAAAGTCATAGTATAGTATGTCGAAAAAAGTCATAAAAAAGTCATAGTATGGTATGTCGAAAAAAAGTCATAAAAAAGTCATAGTATAGTATGTCGAAAAAGTCATAAAAAATTCATAGTTTAGTATGTCGAAAAATGTCATAAAAAAGTCGTAGTATGGTATGTCGAAAAAAGTCATAAAAAAGTCATAGTATAGTATGTCGAAAAAAGTCATAAAAAAGTCATAGTATAGTATGTCGAAAAAAGTCATAAAAAATTCATAGTATGGTATGTCGAAAAAAGTCATAAAAAAGTCATAGTATAGTATGTCGAAAAAGTCATGAAAAACTCATAGTATAGTATGTCGAAAAAGTCATAAAAAAGTCATAGTATAGTATGTAAAAAAAAAGTCATAAAAAATTCATAGTATGGTATGTCGAAAAAAAGTCATAAAAAATTCATAGTATGGTATGTCGAAAAAAAGTCATAAAAAATTCATAGCATGGTATGTCGAAAAAGTCATAAAAAAGTCATAGTATAGTATGTCGAAAAAGTCATAAAAAAGTCATAGTATGGTATGTCGAAAAAAAGTCGTAAAAAATTCATAGTTTAGTATGTCGAAAAAAGTCGTAAAAAATTCATAGTGTAGTATGTCAAAAAAAGTCATAAAAAAGTCATAGTATAGTATGTCGAAAAAAGTCATAAAAAAGTCATAGTATGGTATGTCGAAAAAAGTCATAAAAAAGTCATAGTATGGTATGTCGAAAAAAGTCATAAAAAAGTCATAGTATAGTATGTCAAAAAAAGTCATAAAAAAGTCATAGTATAGTATGTCGAAAAAAGTCATAAAAAAGTCATAGTATGGTATGTCGAAAAAAGTCATAAAAAAGTCATAGTATGGTATGTCAAAAAAAGTCATAAAAAATTCATAGTATAGTATGTCGAAAAAAGTCATAAAAAATTCATAGTATGGTATGTCGAAAAAAAGTCATAAAAAGTCATAGTATAGTATGTCGAAAAAAGTCATAAAAAATTCATAGTATGGTATGTCGAAAAAAAGTCATAAAAAAGTCATAGTATAGTATGTCGAAAAAGTCATAAAAAGTCATAGTATAGTATGTCGAAAAAGTCATAAAAAATTCATAGTTTAGTATGTCGAAAAAAGTCATAAAAAAGTCATAGTATAGTATGTCAAAAAAAGTCATAAAAAAGTCATAGTATAGTATGTCGAAAAAAAGTCATAAAAAAGTCATAGTATGGTATGTCGAAAAAAAGTCATAAAAAAGTCATAGTATAGTATGTCGAAAAAGTCATAAAAAATTCATAGTTTAGTATGTCGAAAAATGTCATAAAAAAGTCGTAGTATGGTATGTCGAAAAAAGTCATAAAAAAGTCATAGTATAGTATGTCAAAAAAAGTCATAAAAAAGTCATAGTATAGTATGTCGAAAAAAGTCATAAAAAAGTCATAGTATGGTATGTCGAAAAAAAGTCATAAAAAAGTCATAGTATAGTATGTCGAAAAAGTCATGAAAAACTCATAGTATAGTATGTCGAAAAAGTCATAAAAAAGTCATAGTATAGTATGTAAAAAAAAGTCATAAAAAAGTCATAGTATGGTATGTCGAAAAAAAGTCATAAAAAAGTCATAGTATGGTATGTCGAAAAAAAGTCATAAAAAAGTCATAGTATAGTATGTCGAAAAATGTCATAAAAAAGTCATAGTATAGTATGTCGAAAAAGTCATAAAAAGTCATAGTATGGTATGTCGAAAAAAAGTCGTAAAAATTCATAGTTTAGTATGTCGAAAAAGTCATAAAAAAGTCATAGTATAGTATGTCGAAAAAGTCATAAAAAAGTCATAGTATAGTATGTCGAAAAAGTCATAAAAAAGTCATAGTATAGTATGTCGAAAAATGTCATAAAAAAGTCATAGTATAGTATGTCGAAAAAGTCATAAAAAAGTCATAGTATAGTATGTCGAAAAAAGTCATAAAAAATTCATAGTATGGTATGTCGAAAAAAAGTCAAAAAAAAGTCATAGTATAGTATGTCGAAAAAGTCATAAACAAAGTCATAGTATAGTATGTCGACAAAAGTCATAAAACAAATTCATAGTTTAGTATGTCGAAAAAAGTCATAAAAAAGTCATAGTATAGTATGTCAAAAAAAGTCATAAAAAAGTCATAGTATAGTATGTCGAAAAAAGTCATAAAAAAGTCATAGTATGGTATGTCGAAAAAAGTCATAAAAAAGTCATAGTATAGTATGTCGAAAAAGTCATGAAAAACTCATAGTATAGTATGTAAAAAAAAAGTCATAAAAAATTCATAGTATGGTATGTCGAAAAAAAGTCATAAAAAAGTCATAGTATAGTATGTCGAAAAAGTCATGAAAAACTCATAGTATAGTATGTAAAAAAAAAGTCATAAAAAATTCATAGTATGGTATGTCGAAAAAAAGTCATAAAAAATTCATAGTATGGTATGTCGAAAAAAAGTCATAAAAAATTCATAGTATGGTATGTCGAAAAAAAGTCATAAAAAATTCATAGCATGGTATGTCGAAAAAGTCATAAAAAAGTCATAGTATAGTATGTCGAAAAAGTCATAAAAAGTCATAGTATGGTATGTCGAAAAAAAGTCGTAAAAAATTCATAGTTTAGTATGTCGAAAAAAGTCGTAAAAAATTCATAGTGTAGTATGTCGAAAAAGTCATAAAAAAGTCATAGTATAGTATGTCGAAAAATGTCATAAAAAAGTCATAGTATAGTATGTAAAAAAAGTCATAAAAAAGTCATAGTATAGTATGTCGAAAAAGTCATAAAAAAGTCATAGTATAGTATGTCGAAAAAGTCATAAAAAAGTCATAGTATGGTATGTCGAAAAAAGTCATAAAAAAGTCATAGTATGGTATGTCGAAAAAGTCATAAAAAAGTCATAGTATAGTATGTCGAAAAAGTCATAAAAAAGTCATAGTATGGTATGTCGAAAAAAGTCATAAAAAAGTCATAGTATGGTATGTCGAAAAAAGTCATAAAAAAGTCATAGTATAGTATGTCGAAAAAGTCATAAAAAAGTCATAGTATGGTATGTCGAAAAAAGTCATAAAAAAGTCATAGTATAGTATGTCGAAAAAGTCATAGTTTAGTATTTTAAGAGACGCATAACATTCTGTTTCCCAAACATTATCTTATCACCCTGAGCTAGCTGAACACTGATTTGTGTTTTCAGCTTATTTGTCTTTTTCACTTTGTAAATTGGACCTCAAAACTAACAGACACATAGAAGATTTGAACACACAACCTTCAGTCTTCTAAGCATTCTCCTATCTACCTGAGCTATATGACCTGACACACTGACTAGGGTCTTTACAATCTGACTTGTTCACTGATATTTAGTGTGGTAATTCATCAATATAGTTATCAAATAGTATAGTCTGTCAAAAAACGTAAAAAAAAAAAAGTCATAGTATAGTATGTTGAAAACAGTCATAGTATAGTATGTAAAATAAATCATAAAAAAGTCATAGTATTTTAAAAGACACACAACCTTCTGTTTCCCAAACAGTATCTTACCACCCTGAGCTAGCTGACCTTCTATGCGTTTTCAGCTTATTTGGTTTTTTCACTTTGTAAATTGGACATCAAATCTAACAGCCACATAGAAGATTTGAACACACAACCTTCAGTCTTCTAAGCATTCGCTCATCACCCTGAGCTATCTGACCTGTAAGACTTGTGTGTTTGCACTAATGACTGCAGTATGTCATTAAAAGATATAGTATATATATTTTCATTATGTTTTAACAGCTCTATACTACTATCCCTGTATGGATGTGTTATGATTTCTATAATTGTTGTACGGCCTGGCTCAGGTTAAACTTTTTGTGAAACATGAATAAACACAAACAATGAACGACAGAGAATTTTCTTTTATTATCCAGTTTGACAGTCAGTGCTAACGGAAAAAGAAATTAATAAACCACTTTAAAAAAATATCGGGGCTAGTTTAAGTGGTATTGGATCGGTGCATAAACTCCAGTACTTTCCGATACCGATATCAGCATTTTAGGCATTATCTGAGGCATTGCCGATGCTGGTATCGAAGCATCTCTAGTATAGTACGTTGAAAAAGTCGAGAAAAAGTCACAGTTTAGTATGTCGAAAAAAGTCAGAAAAATATCATGCTATAGTATGTTGAAAAAGTTGAAAAAAGTCATAGTATAGTATGTCGAAAAAAATCATAAAAAGTCATAGTATAGTATGTCAAAAAAGTCAAAAAAGTCATAGCATAGTATGTCGAAAAACATTACGAATATGAACACAAAACCTTCTCCTACCCTGATCTGCCCTGACAGACATTGGCAGGTCACTTAAGACTAACTGATATTCACTGGAGTAATTCATAAACAAAATGTCATTAAAAGTAACAGTGTAGTATATCGACAAGTCATAAAAAAGTCAATAATATATAATACTATCACTTACAGGGGTAATTCTTATGCATTTAATGCATTCTATTTTACTTTTGCTACATTCCAGATAGTATTAGGTAAAACTACTTTTGCATGTTTACTTAATTGACATTTCCAATACAGGACTTTTATTAAATGCAATGTAATGGATAATCATATTGCAGTATTTTTTTTTTTTTTTTAAATTAAGGGTCTAAATAATCCCTCCGACACTGAATGAATGCATATAGAAATGCTTATAAACACACTCAAACACTTTTCATGAAAGCACACACACGCCAACAAAAAGAAAATAGTATAAAAAAGTAGAAAGTAACAAGCTCTATAAAACAATATTTAATCATTCAGTATTTTTTTTTTTACATTCCTGACTTTGGCACCTGTCATGCGTGTGGTTTCTCTTTTTTTTCTTTTTTACAAGCTCAGGCTGCTGTTACAGAGAACACAGCACACGGGAGGGAAATTTACAGAGCGTGTCCTCCCCAGGCCGTGCACTATTCACAGGGATCAAATACTCCCAAGGTGTAGAGAGTGTGTGTGTGTGTGTGTGTGTGTGTGTGTGTGTGGGTGTGTATATAACTCTATATTCCTCTCCACTGCCGCTACCACCAGTGCTGCTGCCGCAGACATTCTTTTTTACAGAGCCAGGACCTCAGCGTGCCCTCTGAGTTTCTCTTTATGAGCTCTAGCTCATCCCTTGACTTGTAGAGAAAACAAGAGCAGAGCAGGCTTTTATAGGACTCCTGGGGAAAACTCAAAGAAGGAGGTTGAAAAAAAAACAAAAACCAAGAGAGAAAGTTAGTTTGAGGTTTCTGCTGTCTGAACTCTGACGGATGGCAGGAGAGAGGAGCTTAAAGTGTCTGTTTACCTTCAGCTGCCTGGAAGAGAAATGTTTAAGGCTGCATAATGACTATTTTCATCGTCGATTAATCTGTTGATTGTTTTCTCGATGAATCGATTAGTTGTTTGGTCTATGGAATGTCAGAAAATGGTGAAAAATGGGGATCAGTGTTTCCCAAAAAGCCCTAGATGACGTCCTCAAATGTCTTGTTTTGTCCACAACTCAAAAGATATTTAGTTTACTGTCACAGAGGAGAGAAGAATCTAGAAAATATTCACATTTAACAAGCTGGAACCAGAGAACTCAAACCAAAGTCACTCAAACCGATTAATCCATTATCAAAAATAGTTGGCAATTAATTTAACAGTTGACAACTAATCGATTCATCTTTGCAGCTCTAGAAATGTTAGAAAAGAGTTGATGAAGATGAAGAGAAATGGAGGGCAGGCACAAGGAGGGTGTGAACTTTCCCCCACCGACACAAGCTCACTTATGTGGGCTCCCTCCTCCGCATGGAGCATAAACACGGCTGTTCGTTTAAC
>NC_050193.1:27500177-27530177 GCF_008315115.2 Sander lucioperca | reverse complement strand
TTAAAATAAATTCCAGCTCCTCTGGCTCCACCTACAGCCTGGAGAGAGATTTACAAAAATCCACAGCTCCCTGTTCAGATGGACCAATCAGGGCCAGGGGGGGTGTCTAACTGTTCAGATGCACCAATCAGGGCCAGGGGGGGGTGTCTAACGGCGTGTCAATCACTGCTCATTCACACGCATTCATTCTCCCTTGTGGGGGGAGGGGCTTAGCAGACCGTTTTGGGCTTAAGCGGAAATGGGGGAGGGACTGAGAAGTTGTCAATGTTCAAATTTTTTGGCTAAGTCCTGGATCTTCACAATCCTACCTACAGCACCTTTAAGATAAAAAGGGGGGCCAAAAAAATAACATTTAAAACAGTGTTTGGATACAAATGCATACATAATAAGTTAGCTATGAGGTTAAAAAACGTATTGGATGATAATCATGTTTGTTTTTTTGAATTGAGTATATTAAATCATGGGTCACATTTGACCCGCTAACACAAAAGATGTGTGCAGAGTTCGGACACATTACAAGGGTTAAGTACAGTACTTGAGTAAATGTACTTAGTTACATTCCACCACTGTGCCTCTCTGTCCAGATGTTCGGCCCTGCAGCAGCAGTGAAAGAGAGGACCTGAGGCTGAGTGTTGGAGATCTCCAGCGTGGACAGGAATGCTGAGCCTCTATCCGTCTCCATCAGCGGGGACACATTTGTTTGACTTGCGATGTGATTGTGTTTTCTCTTCCCCACACCTGCAGCTTCCTCTGAACCATGTTCTCCCACCCCCTGCCCCTCCTCCTGTGGACTGTCTGGACTCTCGCTGATCAATTGCTTTAACATGGAAAAACACTCGTCCAGCTGCTACTGCTTTTCCTCGTGTTGTTATATTTTCTGCTGGCGTTTCCTTTGGGGGAACTGAAACCTGCAGGGGAGAGCTGCATCTCAGCAAACAGAAAGTGTTTTCTCTAGGTTAAGGGAAGATTTAGGTGCACATATTTGGTGGGGGGATTTTAGGGGTCCTTCCTCAATAAAATCATGTTTTTCAATGAATAAATAAAATGCAATTTCACATTTTGGAGCATTATTATTACCATATCTTTGTCTAAAACGTTGGAAAAGCTAGAGCAGATAATAAATAAATAACACTCAAAAAGCTTAAAACTTGCTAGAAGTCCAGTAATCACAATTATTTTGATCAATATTAAAGTGCTCATATTATGCTCATTTTCAGGTTCATAATTGTATTTAGAGGTTATATCAGAATAGGTTTACATGGTTTAATTTTCAAAAAACATCATATTTTTGTTGTACTGCACATTGCTGCAGCTCCTCTTTTCACCCTGTGTTCAGGTCTCTGTTTTAGCTACAGAGTGAGACCTCTCACTGCTGGAACATCTTTGTTGGGAGTCGCACATGCTCAGTAGCTAGGTAAGGACTACTAGCCAGTCAGAAGCAGAGTATGAGGGCGTGCCCTGACAGTAGCTAGGTAAGGACTACTAGCCAGTCAGAAGCAGAGTATGAGGGCGTGCCCTGACAGTAGCTAGGTAAGGACTACTAGCCAGTCAGAAGCAGAGTATGAGGGCCCTGACAGTACCTAGATAAGGACTACTAGCCAGTCAGAAGCAGAGTATGAGGGCGTGCCATGCTAGCAGCTAGGCGAGCATTATAACGTGTGTTCCAAAGTGACCACGTTTGTCTCTGAAGTAAAGGCTGGACTACAATAGAGCTGTTTGGAGCAGTTTGTGAACAGTGTTTTCTGTTGGAGATGGTAAGTCCCTTTGGGGTGGACTTTGGGCTTTTTCACTTTGTAAACCTATAACATGCACAACAATTATGTATAACACAATTAAGGAAAGGGGAAAAAGCCAAAAAGCATAATATGAGCACTTTAAAATCACGATTATTTAACAGGATCACTTATTGACTTTTGGAAAGATGTTGCATTTATTGAACTTAAAAAAAATAGTGAAACAAATAAACAGTGAAAACACCTTCAACTTTGAAATTTCCCTTAATACTTTTCCCGTTTTAATTTTTTTTTCTCATTCAGAACACAACACAAAATAAGAGTTCACTTGCAAAACGCAATGTGCAAAATAATTGTTTTACTCGATTACATTGTTTTTGTAATCGTTAGGAGCCGAAACCAAAATCACCATTAAATGTGATCAATCACCAGGGACAAACTAGAACCATTAGATCTGAGAAAAGTCATTTAGTTAGTTTTGAAGCTTGCAATGATTTAAATTTGTGGTGCCCAAAACTGCTTGGGTGCTTCACCTAAACCTTATAAGTTCATTTAATAGTTGACAACTAATCGATTAACATTTGCAGCTCTACTCAAAAGTATAATGTTTTTTTTTTAAATATTGGAGAATACCTATGAATGGATTTTATACTCACAATCTGGAGAATCTGGGTTTCTTGATAGTTATTTAAATTCACAAACAAAGATGGCTTCCTCCCTCAAAATCTAACAATTCATTATTTTCTTAGTTTTGAAGCTCACATTGATTTTACATTCATTCGGCCCTATAGGCGGTGCCCAAAACGGCTTGGGGTGCTGCGCCTGAACCTTGTAATGTCAGGGGAAACTCTGACACAGTTTTGGGTATTTTTCTAATCCAATGAAGTCATGAAACAAAGCAGACGTGCTCGGTCCATTGACAGCTCCTGTCTCTTTCTGCTGTTTGTTGCCACTTATGCTTTGATTGACTGCTGTGAAAAGAGCAGGCCTCTGGGGGAGTAGGCCTATAGTGTCGTTATCAGAGGGAGGCAGCTCATGTGGGATCGGCATAACATAATAAACCTCCTCTCTCTGTGTTCGCTCCAATCCGGAGCTGAGCGGGCATTGTGACTCCCAACAAAACTGCGGTTTGGTGCAGATCAAACGCTCCTCTCATTGTTGGATTTATCATGCAGCAGAAACCCGCCCTCATTAGTCAATGGCACTCAGCAAGTTGTAGCGTCTAATTCTGCGGGGCCGCCCAAAACTTATCACCCTTCATTTCAACATGGTGGGCTGCCCCGTCGCTGAAACCCCTCTCAAGCTGTTCCAGACATCTGACAACAGCCACATTTATTTATTGACTTCATTTCGCTCACGGGGCGGCCTTTACAGCTCCCTTTAGTGATGCAGAGTTAATGTAGAACTGTTCGTTGCTAGCGAGTGTTTTTTCACTCCTCCTCCTCCTCCTCCTTCTTCTCTCCCTCCTTTTAAACTGTTCTTAAGTGTTTAAACACTCGGGTAATGACGTGCTGTTGTGGAAGTGGAAAACCATGTGGGATAAAAGAAAAAAAAAGGAAAAACATCCATCTTTTCCCCCCGAGGAGAGAGTGAACCACAGAGGATAGGATGAGAGTGAGGAAGGCCCTGTTAATCAAAATGAATGAGCACCTCTCAGGGCCCTGGTGTCGACGGGGGCCACAGAGGACCTCTCAGCCCCCCTTGCTTCGGGACCATGCAGCTCTGGGTGTAAAAAGGAAATCCAGACGCTTTTCTGCACAAAGCTATCAGCAAACCCAACCGCCTCACTGCAGTCCCTTCCTGTTTGCTCCTCGTAGCAGCATCGTGGAGAGCAGGTCAGAATAACTGAAACCCCGTATGACCGTTACCGTTTTATTTTATGTAACCTTTGTGTCAGTTGTCAAGCTTTTGATCCTGCCTGGTATAAACTCAAACACCCCTTCATCAACACCACCAGTCATGTTCCAAACATGTTCATTTGAAAGGATTTTTTCTTACAATCGAACCGTCAGAGTAAACACATTCTCACTCTCCCACCGCATAAAATACGAACGCTTGGTCGTGTGCCATTGGCCATTGTTTGTTATGGACTCTTGGCGTCACTTTTGACGATCTGGGTCGAGACGTACGTTTAACTGACACGCGGGACAAGAACGGGACAAGAACCGCAGTCTACTGGGTGAAAGTCCTGTGTTTTTTTACCCATCCCTCCAACCATCTTCCCTACGCTGCATTTCGGTCTTTCATACTACTCTCTACCATTCTCGCTCTTAATACTATCTAACAGCACCGTGGTCGTGCTGCTGCTCTGCCCGGTGCGTTCCATACAGACGCTGAAGGGTGATTTTTGCGTCGGTAGCTGACGCCGAGAGCCACTGACCAAGAGTCAGTATTTGACGAGTTGGGAGTGAGAACGGGTCGGTCAAGTTTGCATTTGTATTTTGTTACCACGTGGAGCAGCAGAAGAAGGAGAAGAAGGCATACTTCAATTCGTAGACATTTCAACCATTTATTCATCACTTTCAAAACATGATTTTTTTGGGGGCATTTTAGCCTTTAATAGACAGGACAGCTGTAGACAGGAAAGGAGAGAGAGAGGGGGAAGACATGCAGCAAATGTGACGCGTTAGGCTAAGTTTTGTTGTGCTTGTGTTGATTTTTATTTTTTTTTTATTTTAAAAAGCCTTTTTTAACATCGAAGGCAGGGGACTACAGATGAAAAATAGCCTTTTGGCTAATTCTGGCTTTTTTAACCCATGGGAAACATGTGTTTTATTAAATTGCGCTGTCCCCTTCCATAAATAAACTAAACTGAAATGGCCACAGGTCGGACTTGAACCCTGAGCCGCTGCGTCAAGGACTGAGCCTCTGCATATGGGCGCCCACTCTACCAGGTCAACTACCCAGGTGCCTGCTTTGAGTGTTTTTTAACATTTGTCCATCACAGCCAACTATTTGAAATGTTTCGTCATTACTTTAAGCTATTTTAATATTTAATTTTCGCTAATTGTTTAGATTTTTCTGCTAGCGTGCACACACTTCAGGTGTTAGAGCTGACTCAATTTGTGTGTGTGTTTTTTTAAATTATGTCTTTTTCAAATCAGAATCAGATTAGGATTTATTGCCAAGTAATAAACACTTACAATGAATTTGCCTCGATGTTTGGTGCAAACATAAGCATTAAAAAGAATAAATATGTACGATATAACTGTTTTAACAATAAGAAAAGAAGGCTGTATAGTTTAGTGCAGGATGTGCAAAATATTAAGGAAATGTGCAAAGGTTCAGGATATATAGTTTATTCCAATGGGCAGGTATATAGTCCAGGAAGTTTGTTAATGTAACGTGGAGTGTCTGGTGTGTTAATGAGGCTCATTGCAAATGAATTAAGCTACTCAACTATCTTTTCACATCGAGATATTTGCCCAGAATGGCTTTATAAATAAAAACATACAGATGATTTGGCAACCCAACTCTGGAATACAAAGCACAATGATGTGTGAGTGGTTTTAATTTGATTACATATCTCAGCACCCTACGATAAACAGAGTCCAACACGTGGTCACACTGTGCTGATGCACTCATATACAACAAATCACCAGAACAAGCCTTCTCCTAGCTTCAAAAGAGAAACACGACCGCACTTTCTCAGATGGGTTTCAGCATGTTGCTTAAAGGAACAGTTCAAGATTAGTTTTTGAGAAATACCCTTATTCCGTTTCCAGACAAACGTTAAATGAGAAGATTGACACCACTCTCATGTCTATGTGGTCAAGATATATAGTTTATTACATTTACCTCAGAACTAGGAAGCCGGAGCTGGGAATGACGTCACACCCGAGTTGAATGCGTTCCATTTACAAGTCGGATTTTCATTGTTTTCATTAGCTCTAGCCAGGTTAGCCATTGTTAGCAATGCCAGTTTATAACAACGCATTACGCTGCTTTTTTTGTGCATCCAAACAGCATAACAACATGTCCACAGATAGAAGTTGGACAGGACTGTGTGTACGACTGATTTAGTGAGACACAAATAAGACAGAAGTGCTTATAACTGTGTGTTACTACAGCTTTCACTACTCTTGATACACGGGGCAGCCATGTTGGATTTTGAGCTCAGGGTACTGCGAGGTTGTCCAACTTTGACCTCTGAAAATCTGACTTCCGAGTACAAATGGAACGCACTAAAAGCTCCCACCAGTAACCAGCTAACCTAGCTTAGCATTAAGACTGGAAACAAAGGAAAACAGCTAGGTTAGGTAATAGGTAGGCTTACATACCTTCACCTCGTAGTCGCTCCAAGTTGATAAATCCCTGTTCTTACTTTTCGCCGTTGTTCTTTCTCCAAAGTATTTTCTGTATTTTCAACTTATACATCCATGATTTTCAACCGCAGAGTAACGTCAGACAATCTGCTTCCTGTTTACACCGACACACACATGCCCAGTGTGTGTAAATGGTCATATGATACAGTATGTGTTGTCAGACGTGCTAAAGCTATAGTGCGTAGTTTCTGTCTCCCCCATGAGGAATTCTAAGTAATGACAACAAAACTGTCGGCGCGTCCACATGATACAAGCCTTCTGTGATCGCGCAGCACCCCCCCCTCCCACACACACACACACACACACACACACACACACACACACACACACACACACACACACACACAGTTGCTAGTAGCCAAGGAGGACATGGAGGATTATAAAAACATGATGGACTCTTCAGAAGAGGTCATTATCTTCACTCAAGTTTCTGCATGCGAAAGTCACCGAATGCCACAATCTTCTGAACATAGTCATACTGAGAAATCCAGAGAGAGTTGTGTGGAGCTGATGGTCTTAATTAGTTTTATAGCAACTCATTTGGCAACGGCTTGAATGTAATGGACGTTCATTAATATCAAAAAGTGATGCACTAAAACTTTAATATGGACGGAGATTAGCTCTGCTACTGGAGCTAAAACTCTTGTGTGGGCGGAAATCTTTTTTTGTTTAAAAAATGAAAATGTAGCAGTGTAGATGTAACCCATGACTTGAGTCCTACCTAAAAGATAAATACTAACCCACCCACTGCTTGTCATTAAATGACCTTTAGGGATAATCAGCTGTTTCTCTTTTACAGATGGCATATTCTTTGCAACTTACAGTCAGCTGGAGAGTTTTCATCTACCCTAAAACACAAGAAATATGAGCTATTTTGGCCTGAGATAGTCTGATAAGTGTTTTCATAGGCTAAACATCACATAACTTGGAATAGAAGAGGAGACATTATCGCCATCATTTCATTAAAAGAGCCATAAATATTGGTGGCTACAGTTTACATTACACAAAAGTTATTATTTTATTGCTGTCTTCTGCCGTTTGAGGCTTATCATGTTTTTGCTGTTTTTCCTTTCCAACTGATTGAATTTAGGCCCTTTCTCTCTCTCTGTCTTTCCTCTCCCCACTGTTGCTCTTATACCGCGCTTCACAGAACGCCTTCAACTCAGCAGCTTTTTCAAATTTGGGGCTTGCGACACTCAGCCAAAAGCCGCAAATTACCCCCCTCTAGCAGCAGCGAATTAGGAACAATTTTGTGTTAGCTATAAAAAAGAGAGAGAGAGAGAGAAGTGAGGGGAAAATATAGCTTACACCAGGGACCACCAACATAGGCACCACGGGATGAACGGGCTCGTTGGCCGACAGTTTGGGTGGCAGGGCGGTGCTAGAAAGCAGCCTCAGTGATCTTCAGAGCAATCAATCCCATCATATCACATCTACATAGTATGGCACAACATCCATTACCAAACACAAAGGCCTGAATTAGTGGATTTATGTTGCTGTTGCAGGATGTTTGCAGGCCTATGAATTGGCTTTACAGTTCCCCGGGCACACAGAGACCTGCAGCAATGATTAAAAAACAAAAGTAGGACGGTCCTCTGAACACCCAGCGTTATTCACTGTCTGGTGACACCGAAAGGGGAAAGGATTCGTATGAGGTGACAATCCACCGGCTGGAATTTTCATTCTCTCTTTCGAAGAGGGTGGGATTTTTGATTTCCCCCACTATGCGGTTGGTCCTTAACTCGGAGCGAGCATTAATGTAAAAAGAGTCTTTTTTCTTGTTTCTTACAAAGCGTGAGGTTTGGCATGCCCACTTAATCTGCCTCCATTGAGCCAATCCATGTTTTTCCCATTCTGGCACCCTCACTGTACTCCCTTTTAAAATCCATTTCCAAGTTGTAATATGCCACTGCAGACGTTATTGAAGGGGGGAAAACCAAATGTAGTGGGGCGGGGGGGTGGAGAGAGAAAGTGCAGACAGAGACAGAGAGCGAGAGAGGTAGAGAGTGAACGGAGAGAGAGTTTCCAGCTCTTAACTGGCTGCGTCCCCTGCTCTTCATGACGATGCCTGGTGTGGAAGGCAAACCACTTTGTCTTCCTCAGAGATCAGTCAGAACCAGGTTAGGGTTACTGACTCTCATTAGGGCGGGCGCACACCGGCCGCCAGGCCTCGAACTGCACGACTGAAATAAGAGCCTGCGCGGTTACAGCCTGACCCCTCTCTGACACATCTTGGCTCAGATGTTAATTGTGCTTCCTGCTCCCCTTTTTTGATTAACAGAGAGTTTAAAGTCTTTGTTTGTCTGACTAATGGCTCTCATTTAGAGCAATAAGTGGTTTCGGGGGCTGCCGTGGGTGACATCCCACTCCCGCTGCCTTTGATCTCAGGTCTGTAAAGGGGGAGCGTTGCTCTCGGTGGTTGGAAGCCCTTGTACCTACAGCGGGTATACCTCACACGCTGACGCCAATGAAGGCACGTGGTGGTGGTGGTGGTCCCATAGACTGTAAGAAGAATGGACGTAGAATCTGTGACGTCACCCATTGGTTTGTGGACTGCCGTTTTGAAGCAAGGAGTTTACACTTTGGATGTCACCATCTTGGTAGTCTGGAGCCAGAAGTGACCATATTTGGACAAAAGGACGGAGCTGGGGAAGATGGCGCGGCTAATTGTGCGTTCCATTTACTTCGGAACGCGGAAGCCGGAGCTGAGAATGACGTCACACCCGAGTTGAATGCATTCCATTTACAAGTCAGATTTTCATTGCTTTCATTAGCTTTAGCCAGGTTAGCCATTGTTAGCAATGCCAGTTTATAACAACACATTAACATTTTTGTGCATACAAACAGCGTCCACAGATAGAAGCTGGACAGCACTGTGTATACGACTGATTTAGTGAGACACAAATAAGACAGAAGTGCTTATAACTGTATGTTACTACAGCTTTTACTACTGTTCACGGAGCAGCCATGTTGGATTTTTAGCTCGGGGTACTCAATGGTTGTCCGACTTCCTTACTAGCTAGCGCTAGTGATAGCTAGTTGGCTTGGTTGATAGAAGGCTGAACAAGACATTTCTAGGCGACCAAAATGTTTCCAGTTAACTTTGATGAGTGAGAACACACAGTGAGAGGATCAAAGTTTAAGATGAAAACATGGACAACACCAAAAAACAAGTTTTTATGTTCTTCTACGTTTTATATTTTAATGTCCACAGTGTTAGCATGGTTAGCATCGCTAAGCCTCTCTCCTGATTGACAGGTCCTAAAGCCTCCCCTGCTTTACCGTTTATTTTAAATAAATGGGAAAATAATTTACTATTTACTTTACTATTGAAGAAGACTTGAAACTAGCGATTGAGACCATAAACTCATTATGAAAATGTTTACTGAGGTAATAAATCAAGTGAGAAGTTGACTCATTTTCTCATAGACTTCTATAGAAACAGACTTCTTTTTGGAGCCAGTAAAGTTGCCCTCTGGTTTAAAGGCCCTTCCGTATTGGCTTCACTTTTCAGGCCCGGGAGTTGCTGCTTGGGTGGTACACAAAAACCTGGAGAGGGGATGTCGTGGTAATGCCAAGCTCAATGGGCAGGGTGAGGGCATGAGGTCACCAGTTGGGGACGAGAAGTGCACCATGAAGATTTAAAATAAAGAACAACAAGAGATGGGGGGGGGGTCCAAGACCAAGTGCCACCCAGTGAATCCTGATTGGCTGCTTCACAGGCTTTTTAAGAAGCAGATGTCGTAGAGAGGAGGATCTATCTGCAATAAACTCTTGAATGCATCTGCGGATTTTCTGAAGAGGCCTAATGGAGCGGTGCATTTCCTCCAGAACTTGGCGAGCAAAAACAAGCCATGGTCAAAGAGTAAGAAGAGAATATCTAAGAGGTTTAACATAGTTTGGTTTATGTGGAAATTATTAAGACACAATGTTCAAGTTTAGCAAGTAGGATGAAGTATTCAAAGAAGTCACAGACTTAAGTTTGGTTCACTTCTCTTCCATCAGATCATTCACTTGCTTTTTTTTACTGTTTGCTTTCAGTTGCTGGTGTTTGTTTTTCCTTTCTACCTTTTCATTTCTCCATCCTTGCCTCTTTTCATCTTGATTTTATTGTCCCCTCTACACCCAGCTGCAGATCTCTCCTCTCTCTCTCTCTCTCTCTCTCTCTCTCTCTCTCTCTCTCTCGTTATTTTCTCCCACTCCCTCTGAGCGCGTGGCTGAGGTGTGAGATCATTCTCCTTCTGGGTGGCTTTCCTGCTATATGTCACTGTCATCTGTTGGCACTGAGGCTTGAGGGGGGGTCCCCCGTTTCCAAAAACACACCACACTCCGCTTCACCACCCTGAGCATAATAAATTCTTGGGCACGAGACTGGAGAGGGGTGCACCAACGGAGCAGCGTGTTTTACTGGGCTTGGCAGGGTAACACATAGACCGGTGAGAGAGGGAAAGCAGAGAGAAAGAGCGGGTGTAGAGGTAGGGGGGGGGGGGGGGCAGCAAAAAAAAGGGTGGAAGATTTATAATTGAATAACTCCCCGAAGCAGGGCAGCGGGGATTGGACCTGCCAGGAAAAGCAAACGCCAAGGAGCTAGTGAGGCCTGTGGAAATCAGCCATTAAAGTGAGAGGAGAGAAACCCTCAGCTGTGATGTGCCTCAGCAGGAAGGTGCGAGATTTACTAATGATAACTGAAAAACCACAACACCTTTATATTCCCCCAACTCTGATTCTGTAGCTGCACAAATCAGACTCTGGAAATACAAATCAGTCTCTGGCAATCGGGTATTCAGTTACACACTAAAACATCACGATATAGAGTTCACTTTATCGAGTAGGGTTACCAATGAGTTGGTGTTACCTTTTATAGTACTGTTCCCAAACGTTAAACACAACAAGTTTTATCTTAAAATAGTCACACGTGTATTGTCTATTTGTACAAAAAGATGCATGACATTTTAAACTGCACATATTAACAATCAGTAACAAATAGTGACACGGAAATTTTAGGGCTGTCAGTCAATTCAAATATTGAATCGCGATTGATTGCATGATTGTCCGCTATTAATCGCAAATCAATCGCACATTTTGTATCTGTTCTAAATGTACTTAAAAAAGGATACTTTTCAAGTTTTTTATATTTATTATTATACAAGTGGTGTTTGAGACTGGACGCAGGGGCGTCAGACTGGGGGTGGAAAGGGGACTGAGTACCCAGGGCCCTCATGTGAGGAGGGCCCAAAAAGATGCTAAAATGAATAGCTGTGGATGAGGTGAGAGGCCCATAGAGAATACCTTTCTACAGGGCCCAGAATCTGACTGGATGTAGTCCGGTGGTAACTCAGTTCACATCGACAGTACACGTAAATATCTTTAGTCTTGTGGAGAGAAGCATCTGGAAGGGCTTTGAAACTCAACTTGCCATTCAAAAGAAGCTTTTGCAGTGTTTCACATCCCAGAACAAATAAATTAGTTGCGTTAAAAGGAATTTGTGTTAACTCGTTTATCATTGTGTTCACTTTGACAACCCTAGTAAAACCACAAAGAGCGTGGCCAGTTGGCTCAGCTGGTAGCGCAGGCGCACGTATGTAGAGGTTTAATCCTCGATGCAGAAGGTCCAGTGTTCAAATCCAACCTGTGATGGTTTTCCTGCATGTCTCCCCCCTCTCTCTCCCCTTTCATGTCTGAGCTGTCCTATCATCACAGGCAGAAATGCCCACAAAAAAATCTTTAAAAAAAAGACAATTAAACAAGCTAGAGATAATTATAACAGTTTGCAACCATGCCTTATTTTGGCCAAAAGTGATAACAAAAATAACACTAACCCTGGTGTTATATTATGCTAAATGTAATGTGTATACACACACACAAAAAAAAAAACAATATAGGTCGAAATTAACCTAGTATCCATGGGCATAAAACCACCCAAGACAAAAAATTTTTAAATATAAAAAATAACAACAACATCCCATTGTTTTGGGTTTTCTACCAACCTGTAGGTTAAAGTTACACCCAGTATTGCAGATTTGAATGTGTAGACAGCAAAAATCACATAAAAAACAGCAGGCTATAAGAGAAGAAAAAGAAAAATATCTGAAGGGAATTTATTCCAAATTATGCATTCTTGAAACTCTGTGGAACAACACAGACGCATTGTTTTTCCTGTCCTGACTGAACTTGCAAGGTTTTTTTTTTTTTTATCCCAGAATGCACCACTCTCCCTGCTTGGACTTTGGGTGTTTTGCTGTGGAAGCAGAAGGAGTGAAGGCAGCGAGGCGGGGAAGCTCTACGAATGAGTTTATCTTGCCTGTTTGGCTTGGCGTTTGTGAGTGGAGAATGAAAGCATGGTACAGCGGCACTGTTCGGCATGAACGGCGCTCCGGCTGAGTCGACTCACTTTTCCCAGAGAAATGAGCTCCACATCAGAGGGAAGTTACGACTTGTGATAACCTCAGGACTGGTAATCCACGTGGAACTGAGCAGAAACACTGCAGCGGTATGCACCATTGACAGGTCGTCACATAAATGTCTAGTCACCGTGTGATCAATCACCTTAATGTGGCCTCATTCGCTGTGGGTGACACATTCAATTTAAAACACGATCCCCTCGTGTCAGATTCTGAGTGACTTTGCAGATTTACGTTAAATTTAAGTTGGAGACGAATCACAAAGGATGAACTGGAAAAAAAAAAATATGGTTGAGAAACAGGAAAGTCTTGCTGCTAATCGTTAAAACAAGCTTTTATTCTTAATACAAGTGAGGATTTAATAAAGCATGTCACACTCAATGACGCACAAAGGAAAAAGGAAAGTAAAAAGACTTAAAGGAGCGAACTGGCAACTTTTAAACCCATTCATGGTGGAAAACCGACACACACACACACACACACACACACACACACACACACACACACACACACACAGTGACTTGCTTATTTTATCAGGTGCACCGGCTTCTCCCCCCCCTCAAAAAAGCGACCCTGACTCCCCCTCCTTGCCTGAAAGTCAGTCCCTGCTTCAGTTTCTCTTCTCCTGGAAGCACAACAGGCTCATTATAACGACTGATTTCTTCATCTGATGCCTTTTAGGGCAGCGATTCCCAACCCAGGGTATTTGTACCCCTGGGGGTTCTTCTGCAGTTGCCAGAGAGTATGTGGAAAGATTATAGAGTAAGCCAACTAATTTGAAAAAAAAAACATAAATTCTATGTTGATTAAAAGAATAGATCAGATTGTTATGCCAGAGTGTGAAGCAAGAGAGTACAGAAGTTTGAACAGATCGCAAAAAGTAAAGAATAAATGGTAGAAATAAATTATTAGCTAAACGAATATATATATATATATATATATATATATATATATATATATATATATATATATATATATATAATAGTTGAGACATTCAGCTTCACTCCAATGTTTAGTAGTAGGATTTCTGACCAAAACAGCCTCAATATTTACATTTCAATTCTATGAAACATTAACAATATCCACGTTTATATAATGGAAAGTGTTACACATTTGGAAGACACATTAGGGTTCAACAGGGTCGTTGTCAAGATAAGCCGAGACCGAGTCATCACCCAGACCAGAGTGTATCAAGACCGAGACAAGACCAAGGGTACATCTCATGTATCTTATCCAGTGTTGGGAAGGATACTTTCAAAAAGTATTCTGTTACAGAATACAGAATACATGCCCAAAAATGTAATTTGTAACATATTCCGTTACGTATTCTGAATACTTGGATTACTTCCACATTGAATTTCATTTTATAAGTGTAAGAATGCGGCCATCACATACAGCTTACTAAACAGGCCTATTCTAGTGTGGTCTTCTGTTCCAACTGGCTGAATGTGTACCTGAAAAAGCAGATTTTTGTATTTGTAGTCCCGAACTGCATACTACAAAAATCTAACTGCAGTCTAAGCTACCACAAGCTAATTTTAGCTAACGTTAGCTAGCATGTCAAACGGGGCTAGTTGGTCTTTCAACAGCTCTGGGACTAGTGAATCAGCACACAGGAGAATGTAAAGTCGCACGTCAACTATAAAATAAGAAGGTGACAAGTGACAAGCCTACCCGGAAGCCGTACAGCTGAAGGAGTTGCTAACTCCCAACACCCAAACAGCTGACGAATGAATGTGATGCTTCAGAGGAAAGGACGTCTCATCCCTCTAAACACATTTGCTCGTTGCCTCTCTCCTCCCGTGCCTCCTCGGTGGGAGGGCCTGAGACGCGAGGAAGGGAGGCAAGCGGAGGAGTCGGGGATGCAATTTAAGCGACATGAGATGCACCGCAAGACCAGACCAGTGCGAGTCTCACACTGCATGACACGAAAAACTTTGAGGTCTCAGTCAGCGTTACATTGTCGAATTTACACCCTGCTGTGTATTTCTTTTAGATGTTGTTTTGCAAATAATAAACTCCTTATGGTTTAGTTAGCCATGTTACAGCAAACACAGGACTTTCACTCGGGAGAGCGGGGTCTGAGTCCCGTTTGAAAACAAAAGTAAACGGCGAGTTGCTATTCTAGAGATGCTATTTAATACTTTAATTCCACTACATTTGAAATATTGTACTTTTTACTCAACAACATGTGTTTTGGAGAATGTCCACCACCAGAAAAGGTTGGGAACCACTTTCATTTAAGGGATTCTAAACATTACACGTTACGTCTTCCTCTACCTGACCACGATGTTGAACTGTATTAAATGGTACTACAGCGACACATCCTGTTAATGTGTGTGATTGTACATAAGGCACATTACTGTATGCCTTATTATCTGCTATATGGATCACACACACAAGACTTTCCATCGTTCCCACTTTTCATGAGTTACAACCCCTCTATACCAGGGGTGGGAATCACAGGGTACTCACGATACGATATATGGCTCAAAATACCGATAATAACACGATACAGCAATTCTGGGATAATCAATATATTGGTAGACAATCCTATAATGATACATCACGATATCAGTCTAACTATGAATACAAAATGGCCGTGAATAAAGGCTAAGTGCAGGTTTTCTCTCTTTATTCACTGCAAGTTCAGTCTGTAAATTAAAATGACCACAGCTGTAGAGCAACTATAAGTCCAGACTTTGGACGTAAACGTGGCTGGGGCATCTGTTGTTTTCCTCAAACTGCTGTCCGCCATCCTGTTCAAGTTTCCCTCTTTCATGGGTTGAGCGCCACCTCGAGACAAACGTTGAAAAGAAACGATAAAAAGGACAAAAACGTCAGAAAAAGTGACAAAAACGTCAGAAAAAGTGACAAAAACGTGCAAAACAAATCCTGTAAAAAGTGACTAAAACGTTGAAAAAATACCCAAAACCTTGAGAAAAGTGACAAACACTTTAAATGAAAAGCGCCACCTCGAGGAGCCATGAAGCAGCGACGCTGGGAGCAGGGAAATCTATTCTTATTTTATTCATTAAAATATCGATATTTTGGCGCCAGCGTATTGATTCTTGTATCGCACGTAGAGGGACAACGATATATTACCATCAGTGCTGTAGTACTCGAGATCGGTCCTGGTCCCGGGACCACTTTTTGAAGGTCTCGGTCTCGTAATCGACTGCAGTCTCGTCTCGGTCTCAGATAAAGAGGACTCAGGATTTTATTTCAAGACTGGTCAAGAACTCAACTGTCTGTCTGATTATTTTATCAAGGCCTTTCTCGTGATACACTCCCAGCAAAAAAAAGAGGTGAATGAAGACAAATCTAAATTTGTTTTCTGTGTGTGTGTGTGTGTGTGTGTTGTGGTATTGGGATGTTGTGTGTGTGTGTGTTGTGGTATTGGGATGTTGTGTGTTTTTTATGGGAATGTGGAGCTTTCAGATCAGTTTGAGGAGTGCCTTTGGTTAGCATTTTCCACATTTTGTCGCGTCATGCAGTGTGGGACTCGAACCGGTCTGGTCTCGGGCCTTGACTCAGTCTCAAACCCCTCAAAGTCACTGGTTTTGGTAATGACTTGGTCTCGGTTTAGGTGGTCTTGACTCATAGGTGTAGATTTCAAGGGGGGTGGGTGGGTGCGGGGGATATGCAATATTAAGAAGAGGTACTGTAGATCTGTCCCCTTCAACAACTATATAAAAGACAACCCACTCTCCAAAAGAGGTCAAAAGAACCATTCAGGGGGCTCAAAACATGAACGGAAAACAGGAACTGTGTCTACTTTGGTACATCGGGGGTTAAATAAGACAACAGGAGGGTGAAAAATAAAGATAGATTTATGTAGATTTAAACTTTGGAGCTTCTGGCTTTAACACGGTCTTATTCTCTAACAGATTTGTTGTTGAGATGTACATGATTCCTAAAAAAAAACATCCCATGACACGTGTGATGTTTGGAGTAGGCCTATGCAGAAAGCTTTGAACAATACAGGAAAATAACTATTTCCTTTACATAAATAAAGACATTTGCACCATAAATTGATGCATAGAGTTTCACCAGAATGCCCCCAAAGTTATAATGTGCCCCCCCCCCTCCCCTCCCCGCCAATGTTGAAACAAAACCTACACCCTTGTCTTGACTACAACTCTTCAGAATGTCATCTTTATATTGAGTTGTGACCGCAAGCAACGTGCTGAAACTTACAGAAAAACCCATCTTCTTGTGTGTATTGGGTTTCCCAATCAGATAAACTCTAATAACAGAAGTGCTGCGGTGTGTGATATGAATCTCATGTTGGATCAGTTTAACCACAGCTTTCGCCGCACTGTTTGAGATCAGCAGTGTAAATACTGGACATTTGGTTATGACACCAAAAACAAAAAAGAATTAGAGAAAACCTCAAAACAGATTGAATTTTATTTCTTTTTAATAGGCGCATCTGTAGAATTTTCTGAATGGAGCAAAGAAAAAGGGGATACAAGGAGAAAGTGTGCTTTCTCCTTGTATCTTTTCAGGCAGTTTAACAAGCTCACCATCAGGTAACAATCTTTTTTTTATTTGTTTCAGCCTCTCTCTGGGTGCCAAAGTCTGCTAAAGAGCTAAAGCGTGCGGTGTGATCCATCAGCCCCGTCCAAGGGCTTCAGCGCTGTAATCCATCTCAACCAGACTCAGAATAGAATTAAATAAATACTTCCATGCTCTGGAACCTAGAATTATTACACTACTGTCACTCTCACATGTGAAGCAGGCGCTGCGTTCGACTTTAAATGCAAAAGAAAGGAGAATATAAATCTGATAATCTGAGTTATAGGACGGAGAAAATGGGCTGGACAGTTGCAGGGTGGATTAAGTAATCACATATAGAGTTACTGATCGTGTTTCCAGGTGAAATCACACACAAAACGGTTATTTGTTTCAGGCTTAGATGATAGATTAGGGTTGGATTTAGTTTTTTAAACAGCTGAACATGCATACACCAGCCTGTAGATGAAAATATAACCATATATAAACATTATAAGTCAGAGGGTTCAGGTTTCTCTGTGAAATGTTACTTCCAGCGAGTATTGACACTTTTTTAAGCAACAAATTGTTATTTTTAATAAACTGAAGCGTTGGATTGCTTCTTGAAAGAAAAAAAAAAAGAATACATAGAATTTTTAATTGTTGCATCAGTTCACAATATAACATAAAAAACTCTTTCATTTCAGGTAGTTATTTAGATGCAAGGTTAGAGGAATTTAGAGGAAGTTACCTCTTTTAAAATGAATATTTCTTTGCTCAAATAGCCTACTTTAGGACATTTTTAAATCGCCCAAATAAGATGACAAAACAGACACTGGAAACAAACAACATATTTTCTAGGCTACGTAAACGTGTAATAATAGAAATAGAATAAGAAGAATAAGTGATACGCTTAAAAGGGCACTTTTGTGGGAACATTTGGGAGGTTTTATGATTTTTATGAGAACGGATTGGACATGAAAATGTGTTGTACAGATTTTCTCGCCGGTGCAGGCGGACAGGAGTGTGTGTGGCCCTGCGAAATAAGGCAATTATAGGCATATATATTTCCAGCTTTATATCCATGAAGAGAACACACACGCGCACGCGCACACACACACACACACACACACACACACACACACACACACACACTTCAGTTTTGATTAAGCTCTATTTTTTTGCTGTTTTTATATTCTCGTTTTTAATTGTTTTGAACTGCTCTTTAATGTTTGTTTTTTTTTAAAGCATTTTGAATTGCCTTGTTGCTGGAATGTGCTGTATAAATAAAAATAAAAATGCCTTTCCTAAGCTATTATTTGTTCATAATTTCAAGTGTTCCAGAGTCAGACTAGGACACCAGGGTCTCTCCTACACTGATCCAACATGCTGCACAAAGCTGCTTCTCCCCATTTTATAAAGCTCTTATTTTATTTTATTTTATTTTTTTTAGCGTTGGAATATAATATTTTACAAGATGTCTGTGAATGTTCCCAGTCATCCGGGTCATGGAGGTTCTCTGTGGACTAGAAAGCCTTGAAGACGTTTCCTGAACAAGCCTTTTGGATGAAACGTTACATTACATGTCATTTAGCTTTTATCCAAAGCGACTTACAACGGCTACATATCAGAGGTCGCAGGGTTAACCTCTGAGCCCTAAAGGGTTTTTGACAACCTCTGGTCCATCTGCTTTGATTTTCTAAAAACAACTTGTAAAACATCAGCCCTGTTGTCCACAGTCAATATGAACATCATATTTTTCAGGAACAACTGGGCTATAAGAACATCTGTGCTGCAGTGAGGTCACTTGAATGTTAAGAAAGGTGGTAGGACCTTAAGTGTCTTGCTCAGGAACGCATCGGTTGATGCATCGCAGTGGGAATCGAACCCAGGTCTCCCACACCAAAGGTATGTGTTCTATGTGTTATGTGTTAGATGCACTGCGCTATCACCTACAACGGCTTCAAATATTTCTATTAAGTCCAGTTGCCTTTGCTTATCAGAGAAATATTTTACCACATTTTTTTTATTTTATTTTTTGCAGTTTAAATAGCCTTAAATAAATAACTTGCAGAAGATCTCAGCCGTTGATAATTACGCGAATCGTCTATACTAAAAATACCGACAAAGATGTAATTTTTTTAACGAGTGTTTCTCTTTTATTTAATCGATTATTTGATGTGGAAGTGAAGCACATTTTTACAGTCAGGCCTCAGAGACCTGCGGCTTATTTTAATCGTCAAATTATTCCTCTCTATTGTTTTTTTTTTATTACATTTCTCTTGTTTGTGATAAACATCGGAATGAAGTAGTTTTGTTTTACTGCCATTATTACGAGTTATAACCTAATTCATGATTCAATCAGCGCAGTGAGAGGCATAACCCCAAGGGAGTGAAGTTTTAAAACAAGTTAACACATGACATATTAAGACAAGTCTGGCGTTTTACTAGATCATCCATGAGCTAAATAAATAACTACACGGAACTGCACAAAATGCAACTGAACGCAAGGTTTAAATATTCACTTTTATTTCTTTCCAGAGAAAAAATCAAAGAAACTCGTCATTTAAATATTTAAACAAAAGAAAAGAGGCTATTTTATGTTCACAAAAAAGGGGGTCTGCTAAAAGATTTTTTTTTTTTTTTTTTTTGCCATAAAAGTGAGAAGGAGGGAGAGTTTTTTTTTTAAACATACAGTATCTACAACATTCTTCGAAAGCAGATTCATCCCACTTAACGGAGGAGAAATTCTGCGTAAAATGTCTCTGTTACCTGAGAAAACACGAGTCCGGTGTGTGTGTGTGTGTGTGTGTGTGTGTGTGTGTGTGTGTGTGTGTGTGTGTGTGTGTTGTTCATTGTTAGCGCTGTGTTTTGGCCAGGTCCACGGTGCCACGCTGTAGTTTCTGAAACTCCGGATGTAAAGTGAGAAAGTGCGGAGACGCAGCGGGGTGGAAGAGCGCAGGGGACGCGTAAGCGGCGCTGGAAGTCAGAGGAGAGGCGTATTGGGCCGGGGAGAAGGCTTCGATGCCGGGCTGCGCCTGGAGGAAAGCCTTGGCTGTGAGCGCGCTGCTGCGGGAGAAGAAGCTAGAGAGAGCCGGCAGGATGCTGCTGACAGGTGGGACGGCGCCGGGGCCGCACGGCGAGTGCGAGTGAGCGTGGTGATGGATGTAAGGGTAAATCTCCAGACCTGGCAGTTGCAGAGCCGCGGCTCCGAACCCGTAAGAGCCGTGCGCAAAGCCGCGCAGCCCGCTTGGCTCCAGGTGCTGCTCCTTGAGCGGATCGAAGCGGAAATGCTGCCGCTTGAAGCGCTTCCTCCGCCGCAGAAAACTCCCGTTCTCAAACATGTCCGAGGAGTTAGGATCCAGCGTCCAGTAGTTGCCTTTCCCAGGGTTCCCTGGCTCCCTGGGCATCTTTATAAAGCAGTCATTGAGCGACAGATTGTGTCTGATAGAGTTCTGCCAGGCGGGGAATTTCTCCCGGTAGTACACGAAGCGCTGGCTGATGAAGTCACATATCTCGCTGAGGGTGAGCCGTTTCTTTGGACTCTGCAGGATGGCCATCGTTATCAGAGCGATGTAAGAGTACGGAGGCTTCACCGCCGCGGGACCTTTGCTTTTAGCAGGAGAAAGGGAAGGAGACTCCGGGTCAGGGCTGTAGCTGTCCCGCTCTTTGCTCTGCAGGCTGCTGCTGCTGGAAGTCTCGGTGCCGCTCCGCGACTCATCCACAGGTAAGAGCTGCTCCTCTCCGCTGTCCTTGACTCCTTCTCCTACTACGTCGATAACAATATCCTCCATGATGTCCAAACCCAATGTCATAGTAGATGTCCGCGGGTAAAGCCAACACCACCTGCCAACAGGTGGGAGAGCGACAGCTTCTTCTCTTCAATGCGAGGGTTTGTTTTTTTGTTTGGTTTTTACGCACGACTCGTCTCCATTCACAAAAAAAGTGAAACTCCAAACACAATGACCAATCCTACTTTCCCCACAAGCAAACTCTCCAGACCACGCGCGCTGATATCCTTTAATTTGGTGCATAAACGCGCAAAAGAGCGTTCAGCCTGCAGCGTTGAGTGATTGTGCGTAAAAGCGTAAAAAAGTGTGCGCGTCCTCTGAGGTGTCCAGCATCATCTGTAATCTCTGTTGCTTTCCTGTGTGGGTCGGGTGGATGTGATGTCACGTTGAGGCACGCGAGGGGAAAAAAAGGGATCCTGACCAATGAAAACGACGCAAAGGGTGTCGGGAAGGCCTCCCATCAGTGCGCTATCATCATCGGCGCATCGGTTCCAAGTTAGAGGACGTTAGAGATCCATCCATTCAGGGGAAACATCCTGATGAGCAGGACATCAGAAGGAGACTATTTATAGAGAGGAGGTCACAGTTTGTATTCAGGCTGTTGATTTCAGAGTTCAGAGTGACCTCAAAAATGTGAAATTGTGACAAAGAATGTGAATAAAATGAAGACAAAATAAGATAAAGCGATATTTTCTCCACAGGAGAAAGTCACAAACTTGTTATTTAACTTTTTGTTTGCTGCTCTTAAACGTATTATTAAATTATTATCACTTTACAAAAATGTGTTATTTCATTATTATTATGTATTACTTAGTATCTTTTTTATTCTGTGTAAAAAAAACAAAATCTGAGAAATATTTTTTGAAAATAACTTTCATTAAATTTTGCATCGACCCATCCTAATAACTTTTTATTCTGTGTAAAAACCTGAGAAATATTTTTTGGTAATAACTTTCTTTTAGATTTTGTATCGACCCTTGTTTTTTTGGGAGGGATAGAGCAAAACATTCATCTAAATGTGCAACGCTGATGATGATGATGATGATAAAGGACTTTAAATACCTATATTCTAATTTGCAAATAAGACGACAGACACTTTAATGACACCAAATCATGATCGTGAATTTAAAGTCTGAGGGGGAAAATCCCCAAACGCTTCTCTACGTGAGGCAGGGACTTACACCTTAATCCCCCTCGATGCTTCTGCAGCCGCTCTTTACGCACACTTGACGCACAATTACATGTTTTCAGACGCAGAGGATCAAACTGGAATGACTGCGAAAGTAATAATTAGTCGCCTGCATGTATGGTGACTTATTTGAATGATCTGATAAGAATGTGTGAGTTTTTTTTTTTCTAAACTTACACGCAGGCTTT
The DNA here is from genome assembly GCF_008315115.2 of Sander lucioperca. NCBI lineage: Eukaryota > Metazoa > Chordata > Actinopteri > Perciformes > Percidae > Sander > Sander lucioperca. The sequence goes on along the minus strand of NC_050193.1, from coordinate 27,508,053 downwards.
CGTTTCCCTGAGAGAAATATTGATAAATATCACCATGTGTGAAATGGAGAAGAAATAATATTTGATGTTCGGTCTGTATAACCTGAGATCTTCTGGGTTAGAAACTCTACACCCCCGGTCAGATTATCTGCTTTAATAATGGGCAACTTAAAGCAGGATGGTAATATTGGGATGAAAGTAATAGATTTTCACTTGCTCAGACATAAAAGAGAAGCGGGGAGAGGAGGGCGCGTTTGGTATTGTTGGGAGGCCTCTGGTTGTTTGTGTTTAATGATGGAGCCCTTTGTTGGGGATTCCCACATTTCCTGCCTCTAATCGTATTGATACCTCCGGGCAGAGGGGGACTGGGTCCGGACTGGGTGGGCTATACGGTACCAGTAAAGCTGCAGATGATTTCCCAAATTCATCACGCATGTCTTTAGATTGGAAACAGGCCCGTGCGCGTTGTGTGGTTCCAATAATAAGGCGAGAGCGGGAGCGTCAGATCACTACAAAAGCTGAAGGTATATGGCGCAAAATCTTTATGTTTCCAGAATCATGAGTCACGTAGGCATAGGCAACGTAGGCCCCCCCCCCCCCGCCAATATTTAGAAGAGGTAGATTTATCCCCCTCAATAAATATGAAAGACAACCCACTTCCCAAAAGAGGTAAAAATATATGTTCAGGGGCTCAAAACATGTAGGCCTACGGAAATCAAGAATTGTGTCTTGAACAGCTATTTTATGTATATTTGTCTCTGTTTCGGTATTTATTGTTTATTCTTATTACTGTTTGATATGTTTGTTTGTATGTATGCACCCAATCACCAATGTAGTCCCACTACTGTGGCAATAAGCTGCTTTCTGATTCTGATTCTGATACTACATCCGGGGAGAACACAACAGGAGCGAAAAACAAAGATGTGATTTCTTGTGATTTTAAATGTCTTTTATGTAGATGTAAACTTTTAACGACGTCTCATTCTCTAACAGATGTGTTGTTGAGATGTAACACCTGTGATGTTTGGAATATGCAGAAAGCTTTGAACAATACAGGAGAATCATTATTTCCTTTACATAAATACAGAAAATTGCAATTGATGCATACAAATAAATTCACCAGAATGCAGAGAATGAAGTATTTGACGGTCAAAATGTTATGGGGGACGACCCCAAGACCCCCCTCCCCCTTATAATGTGCCCCCCAATGTTGAAACAAAACCTATGATACGCCCTTGAGACATTTTCAGAGCTGATAATGCACCAAATTGTCTTGCTGCACACACGCAGTTGCATGAATGCTTCCCGATGTTGCATTAAGATACGGCCTTCCACTTTCTATTTTTGGTAATTTTTTTGTAAGAACCCCAATCATAAATACATGCACCATTACAGTTGGGCTCTCAGTCTAAGGTGTTCTTTTTTTTATATAACAATATAAAAAAAAATATAGCAAAATATGGAAACGTTCAAATCAACAAGGCCTTCTTTTCTTTTCTTTTACCCAGAAGACACATTACGCACACATTTTAACAATAACAAATCTGCTATCTAACAAAACGGCCCATTGTAGAGATCTTATTTGTTTCGTGCTGCAGATGAATAAGTGGGAGAGTGAAGGTCTGGGTGTAATAACAGGATTTGGCAGGAACTAAACAGGCCTAGGGGATCTCACTGGATCATTCTGGATAAATGAACCTACATCCGTGCGGGTCAGAAACCGGGTTAGGTGAAGCTGTTACGGGGCTACTTCAGTGGAAATGTTTTCTTATCTCAGTGAGAAGTCGAAGCCGTTCGCATGATTCAGAGAGTGATAAAGAACGGAGCGTGTTTCTCATTGGGAGAGGTTGAACCAGCTTCAAAGAGGCTGAGGTTGTTTTCACATAATGCCCCCTCTCTCTCTCTCTCTCTTACTCTTTTTCTTTCTCTCTTTCTCTCATCTTGATTCCCTTAAAATCTTGGCAGTGCAGTGGACAATAATATAACGTGTAATTTAAGGTATCATGAATCATAACTGCATTAAACAGAGTCAGACAACGGAGAGGTGCTGAGCCAAACACATCTGTGTGACACACACACGCACACACGGGCGCGCGCGCACACACGCACACACACGCACGCACGCACACGCACACACACACACACACACACACACACACACACACACACACACACACACACACACACAGTTTTAGGGGAGGATACGTGTGTAAATTTCATGAGCTGAACTGGTCATTAACACACTATTTATGGGCTGACAAACTGCTCTATAACATAGAAAGTGATCCAACCTGTTCTCTCTGTGTGTGTGTGTGTGTGTGTGTGTGTGTGTGTGTGTGTGTGTGTGTGTGTGTGTGAGTGTGTGTGTCATCATCTTTTTGTACTCTTGTCTGAAACTACTTTTCTCAGTAATCGTTAAGGAGGAATGACACATCTGTATCTGACAGCAGCACTCTGACTTTGTGCCGCCATCTTGTGGTGTGAGAGTGAAAAACGCCTCTAATAAGTAACAGCACTTCATAGTTAACTGTTGTGGAGAGTTCACCTGAACTAACATCATGAAAACTCAATAGGCCTACACTTTTGTGAAAAACGACATAAACCTTTAAGCAGGGTGCGATTTGCCAGGGGAGCTACGTGGAGTTTCCCCCTGTTCTGCTCTATCCCTGCCTCTGCTGAATTATTTCTATCCCCTGTGGGGACAAAATGTATCCCCCCCTCAAAGTGATCAATGCTACTTCACCAATAAACCATATATTATAAACCTAAAATAGAAGTATTTTAAACTAAGTAAAGCGCTGTAACATGAACACATAGTGCCATAGAATGATAAAATCTGAGCAGAAGTTGCTGGTTGTATTTAGCCGCTACAGAGCTCCGGGACGCCGGCTACCAGCGGCAGTTGTTTGGCTGCCAACAGGTGACTGCGAGCCGGCTACAGGTACTGCCAGATGACGGCCCTTTCAGAGGGCCGTGGTAGTGGAGTTTAGCCAGAAAAAGTGAGCGCCATGCGGCGATGACAGTTAAGTTTAGGCACCAAAACGACCCGTTAAGTTTAGGAAAAAGATTGTGGTTTGAATTAAAACACACAAACGAGCGTTTCCTGGGTGAAAGTATTTCGTTTTCGCTGCGATGTGAACTCCGCTCTCCGGCTTGAAAGCGCTCATTTCGAGATTATTTTCCATTGGATATTGAAGTTTATATAAGTGTTGTGGCATGTCTGGCCGAGTGGCTCTATATCCATGGTATTGAAAGGGGGATTTAATTCTTGCATGTTTTGTTTTGTTGTGCATGATTAAAACTTACTGGTACACCTAAATGGAACAGAGCCATTGTTAATGTTATAAGTCTGTGCTTTTCTAGTCTGGATCAATGGAAGTACCTTGCCAGTATAAGCCTGACAAGCCCCTTCACAACAACAACAACAACAACCTTCGAGCTAGCAAGCTACACGCTGAAAATGGCATGCAGTTAGCATACCGTAGCTAGCTAAAAGTATCCATACGTTGAGTCAACTGTAGTCTGGATCAAAGGAAGTACATTTCCAGGATAAAGCCAGGTGTCAGGCTTTATCCCTCCCCTTCCGCTCTCTGTGTGTTGCCGTTCTCAAAATCCCATCGCTACGGGAAACAACAACAACCACTGAGCTAGCAAGCTACGCACTGAAAATGGCAAGTTTTGAAGAAAATTTGGATCGTGCAACAAGGCAGACCTGCTTGGTTCTTTCAAAGAATGATTGTAAAGATTGACAAAGAACATGTTTACGGCATCTCCTCTCTAACTGGGACGCGTTGGGACTGATTGGTGGGATTGCTGTGGACGAAGTACACATGGAGATACACTGGAGGCTCACCCACTCAGCGTGACAATTTACTGGCTCCACCTAAGTTTAAAATCACAAGGCTGGAGCTCCTGGTCATTCAGGTAATAAATAGTAGATTAATTTCATTATCGATTACTCTGCCGGTTATTTTCTCGATTAATTGTTAGGTCTATAAAATGTCAGAAAATAGGGAGAAATATTCCATCCCAGTTTCTCAAAGTCCAAAGTTATGTCTTTAAATGTCTTTTTGTTTGTCCAAAGCACAAAGATATTCAGTTTAATATGATATAAAACACAAAAGAGCAGGAAACCTCCATATTTGAAAGACTGAAAACAGCTTTTTCTTTTGCCATTTTTGCATGAAAAATTATTTTTCATTGTGTAAAGCCCACCTCAATGGTTGTGATTGGTGCCTCGATTTTGAAAAATTGGAAATGGGCTTGAATGGGCTCTTAGCCAGATGGACTTGCAGAGCAAATCTCAAATTTGCCGGAAGTTCGTCAGGGTTCTCCCAGGCTACTCCGATGGCGCAACATCGGGAGAAATTCAGGGTTCAGTGTCTCGCCCAAGGACACTTCGGCACGGGCCAGGGATCGAACCACCAGTCCCACCTGAGCCACAGCCGCCCATGACTTTAACGATTCATTGATTATTACGGTTTAACTTATTATTATTATTTTATTTTACATTTTATTTTTATCCTTATTAATACATACTGTGTATATGTTTATACTTATATTGTTTATATTCTTTTTATCCTTATATTTAAAGAATGTGTGACTTGCACCAACAACACCATGACAAATTCCTGACAAATGATTTTTCTGTCGATCGTTGCAGCTCTAGTGATGAGCATTTCTGGAATGAAACTAACATTAGGCAATGATTAATGAAACCATATTGATTCATTGAAGTAAATGAGACGGTTTTATGAGGAAACAGTTTATGTTTATCTCGTAAAACTTTAAAGTTTGTTAGTGTTCAGCCTCTGCCTGTCAAGCAGAGCCATAGAGTCCCATACAACACTTTGTGAGATTTGCAACACACAAAAACAAAAAAAAAACAAAAGCCAAGATCGAATGATACTCGATCGTCGGTGTAACTCATGAATGTGTTGACATGCTTAATAATTCTTTGGTTAAAATATTAAAGGAGACTAAAAGGAAGAGAAGGAGAAACAACTTGTGTGCAAGGAAAGGACACCGAAAATTAACAGCAGGATGTTGATGAACACAATTCTTTTTTACGATGCAATTAATTTACAATTGTGATGACAAGTATTGAGTGCTCAGGGCTTAACTATATTCCCTCCTAGTATGGCTAAATGTTGGGTTTAGAACAATTTAAAGAGTTCCTTTGTTTGTCCAACAGAGGGGGCTCCTACACCAATAATACAAAAGAGTTTCTGGCGTCCAAAGACACTTTTAAATTACATCCATTTCTAAGCTTTAGACACTGGGCTAACACAAGTCTTTTATATACACACTGGGTTGATTCCAGTTTGGGATTTGCATGCAAATTGTCTGGTGTGACGTTTTTTTCCAGACACAGTCACTTTTTTAACCTTTATTTAACCAGAAAAAAAACCCCTCATTGAGATTAAATACCTCTTTTTTTCAAGAGTGTCCTGGCCAGGACAGGCAGCAGTACAGTCACACATACACACAAACACAAAGTACACAAAGACATTTAAAAATAACACAGCATATATTCCCCAAAGTCAACCACAATCATAAATACATCAGGCAGAACATATACAGCCAGATGTGTCTGCTGCCCCCAAGTCATTTAGCATCCTCTTGAAAGCGACCAATGAGACCAGCTCATTACGTTTCATTGATTTCTGTAACTTGTTCCAGGTAGAGGGAGCCGCAAAAGCTTTAAATGCCTTTCTGCTGACCGAAGAAATGAACCAAATGAAAGACACAGAAACACACTGCACTTTGGTCAGGATGCATCAGTGCTCTGCTGGCCTCAGTGAGAATTTATCCTGTATGCCTTGACACTAGAAACTACTACATCATGCCAAATGCCTGCGGAATAGAAATTTCCAACATCATTTTCTATTGGGACCGACAGCAGCGGTCTGTCTGCAGTGTCGTGTTCGGCCCTGAGCTGCTGTCAGACGGAGCTCGAGGATGGAAAGAATGCAGATGTTGTGTTTTAAAGCTCAGCACATACCAGAGATGCTCACAAGTCTCTGAGCTAGAGTCCAAGTCAAGTCTCTAGTCTCTGAGCTAGAGTCCAAGTCAAGTCTCAAGTCTCTGAGCTAGAGTCCAAGTCAAGTCTCAAGTCTCTGAGCTAGAGTCCAAGTCAAGTCTCAAGTCTCTGAGCTAGAGTCCAATCAAGACTCAAGTCTCTGAGCTAGAGTCCAAGTCAAGTCTCAAGTCTCTGAGCTAGAGTCCAATCAAGACTCAAGTCTCTGAGCTAGAGTCCAAGTCAAGTCTCAAGTCTCTGAGCTAGAGTCCAAGTCAAGTCTCTAGTCTCTGAGCTAGAGTCCAAGTCAAGTCTCAAGTCTCTGAGCTAGAGTCCAATCAAGACTCAAGTCTCTGAGCTAGAGTCCAAGTCAAGTCTCAAGTCTCTGAGCTAGAGTCCAAGTCAAGTCTCAAGTCTCTGAGCTAGAGTCCAAGTCAAGTCTCAAGTCTCTGAGCTAGAGTCCAATCAAGTCTCTAGTCTCTGAGCTAGAGTCCAATCAAGACTCAAGTCTCTGAGCTAGAGTCCAAGTCAAGTCTCAAGTCTCTGAGCTAGAGTCCAAGTCAAGTCTCAAGTCTCTGAGCTAGAGTCCAATCAAGACTCAAGTCTCTGAGCTAGAGTCCAATCAAGTCTCTAGTCTCTGAGCTAGAGTCCAATCAAGACTCAAGTCTCTGAGCTAGAGTCCAATCAAGTCTCTAGTCTCTGAGCTAGAGTCCAATCAAGACTCAAGTCTCTGAGCTAGAGTCCAATCAAGACTCAAGTCTCTGAGCTAGAGTCCAATCAAGTCTCTAGTCTCTGAGCTAGAGTCCAATCAAGTCTCTAGTCTCTGAGCTAGAGTCCACATATTTTGCATTCAGGCTTCTTTTGTTTGGGCCTTGTTGTATGAAGTTTTTAAAGCCAAAGCTTTTGAAAAAATGGCACAGCAGGTGCAGACATGGTTGACCATGTTTGTTGTCCTCTCTCATGTGTGGCTGCGCAACAGATTCACTTAAGTTAATGTGTTACATAGGGAGGTTATAGGTTACACAGGGAGGGGAATAACATTCATGAGACATTTCCTAAAATTAAAGATTGTTCACGAGTTCCCCATCTTGAGTCCGAGTTGAGTCTGAAGTCTTTTGAGGACAAATCTCAAATCACTGTGACTGCGACTTAAGTGTGACTCGAATCCGAGGGTCAAACTTGAGTCCCTATCTCTGGCACACACCATGTTGACTGACTGTCGGGTGTTAGGGCGCTGGCTGGAGTGGCTGTGTGCGGCCGAAAGCGAGATATTAAACCACAGCGTGGAGTGAGAAGGTACAAGACACATACTGTACAGACTGTGGTTGAAGGATAAGAGGACTCAACTTCAGCTGCGTACACTTCTGTCTTCTGCCATAATAAGTTGATAAGAAGTAAAAAGAAGATTATTTGTATTTATTTAAATTTATATTTCTATTATTTAATTTTGAGATTATGGATTTTGGATTTGGAAACTTGTTAAATAATCCCTGAAAAATGGTAACCTCCTCCCTTCCTCCTCCTAATTCTTAGGTACAGTATAATGAGGTGCTGGGTGACCGCTTGGAGAGTTTTTTAGGCATTTGAGTGAGAGAGGAGAACTTAAAAACAGATTAGGGACCGCATTGTGAACAGTTTTAACAGAAAACCTAAGGTACAGTATGTTCTCTTGAAAGCAGTGTTGTACTACCCTGGAAATCCAGAGTTCTCGTGAGAGCACAATTGTAATTAGCTCAGCGAGTCACTCTGGCATTCAGTAATGATGCTCATTAACTATGCCTTTGTAGCCGAGCTGCACCAATCACATCGGTGTATCTGATATAGGTGGGCCAGAGGCCAGCTAAACAGATGATGACAGCGCTGCAACGTCCAAGTCAT